>NC_059279.1:8583652-8633652 GCF_017591435.1 Portunus trituberculatus | reverse complement strand
ATTAAACCCTCCACTGATGGACATTGCAACGCCAACGGGACCACTAAAGGCTGAATGTGAACTGTACGGGGCTGGATAATAAACCTTAGCACCTCACACGATTAACGCCATTCTAAAACACATTAGGAAATCCCGTTTTCGTTCAGTTTTCCATGTGACAAGACTGGAGTAATGAGTTTTAAGATACAGGAGTTCCTCGTCTTTGTTTCCGTATCGCCACTAAATGCAGATTCATATGCAACCGCTCGATTCCTCTACGTAAGTGTTGAAGTGTCACCGCCTGCAGTTTGGGGTTGACGGGGACACAATTTTATACTTTTTAATTCTTTAGTTTTAAGGAGTAAATATAATAGGGGCTGCAGTGTGTGTGTGTGTGTGTGTGTGTGTGTGTGTGTGTGTGTGTGTGTGTGTGTGTGTGTGTGTGTCTGCTGCAGTCTCTGACGAGACAGCCAGACGTTACCCTACGGAACGAGCTCAGAGCTCATTATTTCCGATCTTGGGATAGGTCTGAGACCAGGCACACACCACACACAGGGACATCAAGGTCACAACTCGATTTACATCCCGTACCTACTCACTGCTAGGTGAACAGGGCTACACGTGAAAGGAGACACCCAAATATCTCCACCCGGCCGGGAATCGAACCCCGGTCATCTGGCTTGTGAAGCCAGCGCTAACCACTGAGCTGACGTGTGTGTGTAAGTACAACGATATCGGCAAGCAATCTGTCAGGCAACAACACATCCTCCACCACACCACCACAACATATTATAAAACAAAGGAATACAAATACGGGTGACGCAAAAGGAACATGAATCACTACCACAATGTTTCTACGCAATATTCTGAGAAAACTTTGAAAAGCAGTCAAATGAAAGATAACACACACACACACACACACACACACACACACACACACACACACACACACACACACACACACACACACACAATATCTCACGTTGATATTCCCTTGCTTGAGCTATAAACACATATTCAGATGCTCTCTCACCAACACTACTTTCAAAAGCTACAAGAATAATAGTCGAATTATTACGAGTATTTATTCAGCTATTAATGCAGATGTCTTATCAATCTGTCACTAGAACATGTGCAACTTGAACTAAAGCCCTTTGAATGTAGTAGAGACGAGGTGCAGAAAGACGTGTTTCAAAAAATGGCACATAGTCTGAAATCCACACCAGCACTCCGGGACTCACTGCGACTCAAGTCAAACCATCACGTCTAGTAAATATGAACAGATAATCTCACGTGGATGATAGATGTGGACCGATTCCTTTCTGTCCTGGCAGCACCAACACAGACGGCTCGCACCTTCCCGCCGCCATCCATCTAGTGGTGAGGGGCAGGCAGCTTCAAGGAAGAAACTGATGCCGCCACTCCTCAGCTTCAGCCAAATTTACATAAATCACTCGCAAAGGTTATTATGCGCAAATGAATGTGATTATCAGTGTGTGATAAATGAGCGGCGATTTAACAAGTTGAGGAGGTGCATTCGTCAATCCAAGGCGCTAGGGAGTGGTGAAAGGAAGACGAGGGGAGCTGGAAAGGAGAGGAAAAGAAGGGGGAATGTTACAGTGAAAGAAGCTAGGAGTGGGAAAGAATGCGCAAAGATGATAAAAAGGTAAAAAAGAGACGGTGAAAGAGAGGAAAATAAGATGGATAAAAGTACAGAGGAGAAGGAAAAAAGGAAAAGAGGGTTGATAAAAAAAAAAGTAAAGGAGAGGAGCGGTAAAGAAAAAAAAAAAAGGAATGACAGAAAGTACGGAAGGAACATAAAAGAAAAGTTGCTCATGCTACTGATCTGCAAGCTGTCAATCCTTCATTCCTTCATGAACCTGACACATATTACACTGATACAAGAATGCAAACAGGAAAGGTGAAAGAAGTCTTTACTACGGTGTCCTTTAGATTTCTCATTGTACTCCTCTTCTTTTCTCATTACTATATACGAAAAGCCCAAAGTCGCCTCCTGAACACACAAGATTCATCCTTACAACCAACTATACATCTACTTTTTATTTCCCTGCAAGGGTAAATTTCTTTCATTTTCTTTGATAGCTTCCATGAATTTCCTACGTCTTTTTTCTTTCTTTTACTGTACGGATGAAAGAGAACACTTAATATATAGGATTGCTACGTGTGTGTGTGTGTGTGTGTGTGTGTGTGTGTGTGTGTGTGTGTGTGTGTGTGTGTGTGTGTGTGTGTGTGTGTGTGTGCGCGCGCGCGCGGGCTGTATAACGGATCGGTCGTAACTCCTACACATTATAAATATCACTGACGTAAAGCACACAATGACACTCTCTCTCTCTCTCTCTCTCTCTCTCTCTCTCTCTAGCAATGTAGTGGAGTAAGCAGGAGACCAACACGGAATTACAAACAGACACGCTTGGCTGATTAAGTTTCTCAGGTGAGGCACCTCCTTTCAACTCCTGGGTGGGAATGACAGGAAGGAACTCGGAGCAAAGGAAAACGAAGGAAACTACTACTACTGCTGCTACTACTACTGCTACTACTACTACTACTACTACTACTACTACTACTACTATTAGTGCAATGATAGTAAAGTAGATAAATTGATGAAAACAAACTAGTTAATGAATATTTATAATACTTGTCATTTCTTTCTTCACACTATTTTACATCCACAAAGGACTTCATTTGAATATTCCACGACTTTTCCACTCCCTTCCTTCCTTCCCTCTCTCCTTCGCCTGCTTCCATTCCTCCCTGCCTCCTCGCCTCGCCAATTGCTCGAAGAAGGTGATTACGAGACCCGACTGTCTTTTTAAACAAATGGAATGACTGGGTCCACTGAGGGAAATAGCAAGTTAGAAATGAGACGCTCTTGGAGCCGCGCTAAAGGAGCAGGAAGGGTCTGACATATAAGGCGAAAGAAGTTACAACTCTCCGTTCGTATTGTCACACGAATGCTAGTTTGTGGTACTGAATTCTGTTTTCTCTACCGTTTATCTTTTGTTTCACCGATTTCTTTTATTTTTTCTAATGAGGAAGAATGGCAAGGTTGATTTAAACTACAACCCTCCTTTTATAATGTCACGTATATGTCAGTTTGTGGCGTAGATTTCTTTATCTATGCCGTTTATCTTTGGTTTTACTGATTTTTCAAGGGCGTGTTACTAATATCGCCGCGGTGACAAGCGTATGATCAGCGCTTACACACTAACTTTCAGTGTCAATAGTTACAAATGTATTATACTCGGACGATGACTCCAGGGAGGTGGGCGATAAGATATTGATATGTGTGTGTGTGTGTGTGTGTGTGTGTGTGTGTGTGTGTGTGTGTGTGTGTGTGTGTGTGTGTGTGTGTGTGTGTGTGTGTGTGTGTGTGATATTCAAATTTTCTTCCGTTTTTGTGATTAATATAACATCTTGTCTTCTTTTTTTTTATTAGAAAGAAACACAATAACATGATTCATGTTCCGTTTCATTCTTTTTCTTATTTTTCACCCGTCTCTCTCTCTCTCTCTCTCTCTCTCTCTCTCTCTGCGGCAGAATCACTCTCATTACCACAAACAATCTTAAGTAACTGGCAGACCCTCGCTGGCAACTTCGCCTGGCTGCAATTTCTCGCTACCAGTAAAGAAAACGTGTTTGGGGCAATCACTAGTAATTATGTAAAAAGAAATGGCTGCTTTTACCAGTCATCTCCTTAAGGCGGCCTTGAAATAATGCACGAGTACACACACACACACACACACACACACACACACACACACACACACACACACACACACACACACACCCGGCAGCTCAGTGGTTAGAGTGCTGGCTTCACAAGTCAGAGGACCGGGGTTCGATTCCCCGGCCGGGTGGAGATATTTGGGTGTCTCCTTTCACGTGTAGCCCATGTTCACCTAGCAGTGAGTAGGTACGAGGAGTTGTGACCTTGTTGTCCCGGTGTGTGGTGTGTGCCTGGTCTCAGGCCTATCCGAAGATCGGAAATAATGAGGTCTGAGCTCGTTCCGTAGGGTAACGTCTGGCTGTCTCGTCAGAGACTGCAGCAGATCAAACAGTGAAACACACACACACACACACACACACACACACACACAATAATCATTATTAGGTTAACCTTTGTTGTCTTGCTACTCTTCCTTTCTTTCCCCATCTTATCACATCTTTAGTTTCGTCCTCCTATTCCTCCTTTTTTCTTAACCTTGTCACACTTTTCCCTTGCTCCCTTGTTCCTCTTCCTTTCATTCCTCTTCCCTCTCAGTTTTCCTGCTTCTTAGTTTATATCTACAGATATTCTACCTCTTCACCCTTCGCTAGGCAGCAGGTCTCCTTTACAAGCTTGCCGCGCTGCACCTCACATGTATTGCTGCTCAAGGAAGCTACACTAGTCAGTACTAATCCTCCTGCAGGTCCCGTCAGCGCTGCACTTCACACGCAATGTATTCCAAACGTTTGCTTAATAAATATAGTGCAACGATCTTTTAGATAAGAAGAGTCACGTTTATCACAACCGCCGCACTGACCGATGCAAGACATGACCACATAAATGACATCAATTCAATGTCTAATAATCATCTGACGACACTAATGTAGGATTAAACTCCTACCCGCGAGACCCAGCAATGCCCGACATTTCTGCGAGTCCTTTCAAGCGCAAACTAACGCGTCCTACACTTGCAATCCGTTAAGCTGCAGTAACCACAAGGGCAAGAGTGGGACCAGTGGATCAGTGGCGAACAGAGCCTGACCCACGAGGCAGCATCATTTTTATCTTGTATAAAAGACGGTTATCAGTTCCCTGTCGTCAAGATTATGCCATTCACAAAACTCTCACTTCTACTATCCTTATTGAACACGTGGTAAGGTTCTTGTTTTACTCTCTACTAAACGAAGAATGTACTGACATTTACTGAATACCTAATATTATTCATTAATAAAGTTATCATTTCCATGTCTAGATTATACAATTTACAAAGTTCTCACTTCTCTACTTACTTAACACGATATTATGAGATTCTAAAATTTTACTTTATTTTTCTGAACTACGAATATTTCAATATTTATTGAATATATAACACCATATTTGAGTAAGGTTATCATTTTTTTCTGTCAAGACAATATCATTCACAAACACGAGGTAAGGTTGTTATGCTTTACTCTTTCTTGAACTAAAAATGTACAAACCTTTATTCAATACCTAATAATATCCAATTAAAAGACATTACAGTACATATATCAATCGCGTTGGTTAAAAGATAAAACATATAATCGATGAAAAAAAAAAGAAATATATAGATCCTTTACTCATCCCTTCCCTCCTTATCATCATCCTCCTCCCGTTTCGCATCAGTGAATTAGAACTTTTTTTAATGACCTTTTTTTTCGCGCGTTCTGGCCAAGTGCATAGGAACAAGGACCTGTCTCGCTGCGGGGGAAGGGGAGGAGCGGAGGGCAGCGAGGGGAATGATTGAGTGAAGAGGGCAAGGAAAGGTAGTCCGGAATTAGATTAACAATTAACCTCTAGTGGCGTGGGCAGATTGGGAAGTGAGGAAGCGAGTGGGTTGAACGAGGCTGATTGATGCCTTACAAAGTAGATTACAAGGGGGATTACAAGAAGGTTTCGTTAAGTAACTTAGAATGTAAAAGAGCACTGAATATCGGCCCATCCACATATAAATAAACACACACACACACACACACACACACACACACACACACACACACACACACACACATAAGCATCCGCACTAGATTACGAGTAGAAATCAAGGAGGAGGAGAACAAAAAATGAAACACTGAAAGGTAACAGGCGGAGCAAGGTACTGAGTGCCAGAAGAGATATGTTATCAATACGATATCAAAGCCCCAACACACACACACACACACACACACACACACACACACACACACACACACACACACCGCGTAATGCAGTGGTTAGCACGCTCGACTCACAATCGAGAGGCCCGGGTTCGAGTCCCGGTAAGCGGAGAGGCAAATGGGCAAGCCTCTTAATGTGTGGCCCCTATTCACATAGCAGTAAAATAGGTACGGGATGTAACTCGAGGGGTTGTGACCTTGCTTTCTCGGTGTGTGGAGTGTTTTGTGGTCTCAGTCCTACCCGAAGATCGGTCTATGAGCTCTGAGCTCGCTCCGTAATGGGGAAGACTGGCTGGATGACCAGCAGGCGACCGAGGTGAATTATACACACACACACACACACACACACACACACACACACACACACACACACACACACACACACACACACACAGAATACCACTATAAATAAAATTGCCTGCGCCACTAATGGGCGGAAGCTGAACAGCGCTTCCCATACAGTCTTCAAGTGTGCCTACAGGCGCTATAGGCCTTACCGTAAAAACACACACACACACACACACACACACACACACACACACACACACACACACACACACACACACACACACACACACACGTCACTCGCTTCCAAATGCATCTCGTCGAGGAAGGACAAGACCTAGAGCAATGGTTTCCCCGCACAGGGTATAATCATGCCATCTCTAGATCCGCTGCTGTTACAAAATTAACTCCAAAGTGATGAAGAAGATCAGAGAGAGAGGAAAAAATAAGCTTTACCGTAAAACTAATGATAGAAAGATCAAGTATACAATGATGCGTTGGATAAAAAAGTTTACTGTATAGTCTAGCATTGAAAGGAGAGATGAGTACTATCACTATATATATATATATATATATATATATATATATATATATATATATATATATATATATATATATATATATATATATGTAAGGCGTCCGTCTCCTCCTTTATTCCTTAAACAGGTATATCCAATTAAGCCGCCAGCAAACGACAATAACAAATCTAGAAATAGTCATTACGGCGGAATGTGTAAAATCTCGGAGGGTAATGGCGGGATAACAATACAAATAGAACACAGCTTTGTAATTAGCGAACCTCCCGCCTTGAGAGTTATGGATTTAATTGGAGGATTATGCTACACCGACGCAACTTACGACCAGTGTTTTCACAATTGTAAGACCCCTCCGTCAGATCACATCCCTGGGCGCCCGCAGACACCCACCCGGCCCGAATTAATGTCCCATCACCCCTGACAAACTGGGGGAGGAGAGAAGCGACCTTGGGAGCCCTCCTGACGCAGCTGGGTGATGAAGGCGTGAGCTTCTACGGGTAAAACCATCAACGGTACGAGACGAAACACTTGCTCCTCGCTCTAAAAAAGGCCACTTCCATCCCGCCTTGTCTCAGGGATATATAGACGCAGAGATTACGAGGCTCAAATGCTACGAAAAAAGCTTCCCTTTAATTAAAACAAATCCAAATTTACGCAGATATATGGACTTGCACAGCGAAAAAACAGCGTCATGTGTCTTGGTCAGGGATGAGGAAGGGAGATGAGCGTTTGTGTCCGGGCGGGAAGGGAGCCAGAGGGAGTTGCTTGTCTTTAGCGTCCGACAAGCAACTTCCAGCTTTCCCAGCGGCTGTTGGCGGGAGGTAGTCGAGGGTTCAGGCAGCAGGAGACATTGTTGATTCCACCTCAGTCTCTCCGGCCAGTGTAATGGACAATTAAGAAGGCTGGTTAATGATCCGAGAGTGAACTACGACAAGGCACATGGTTAACTGGCACGCTGATCCTTCCTTGCCTCCCTTGCCTCCCTCCCTGTCTGCAGTGCGCGCTTGTGCCCTTACGCACTTTTCACTTTCCCTTTCTTCCTACTCCTTGCTTCTTTCTTTTATCTTTGTCCATGATTTCTTTTGTCATATTTCTATTTATTTTCATCTTTTAATCTTCCTTTCTCCGTGTTTTTTTTATATTTTCTATTTCTAATCTATTTTCAATCTTGTTACCGTCTTCCCTCGGCCTCCCCTTTCCTACCACAACAGGAGTTCTCCGGAGTATTATCTCTAAAGACGCTTCTACGGGAGAAGGCAAGCAGTAACCAGGTTGTGTGAAATATAACCTACTGGTGGCTGTAATCAGGGACACCACTTTGGAGGAATGCTTATGAAGAGCTGTATAAAACAAAGCAGGAGGAGGAGGAAGGTTACCGCGGATGATAAAAATGGGAAGACGTTCCACTAAAAACAATGAGGAGGGTATTTAACTCGTCTGGGTCAAATTTTGCGCGTTTTTTGTAGATGTTTCTGAAGCGCTAATCTCATCATGCTGGTCTTTAACGCTCCTGGCTACGATTCAGTGTGCCGTAATCATGCGTCGCTCCCCAGGGAAAGTATGAGAGGCACGGGACATCGCGGGCACGTCCGCAGGAGTCCCAAATACGACGACGGGATTATAAACTAGATTGCCGCGTCTGGTGAAAATGTGAGATGTCTCTGGTTCTGTGGAATGAAGTTAAGATGGAAAAGAGCCATCTGTGCTGCCCGCCAGGCCCACACACGTTGCTGGAAGGGCGGCGGCCGGCAGGAACACAGACCAAAGGCTGAGGCCACGCGGCTAAGAAAGGGAAAATAATAAATAATGAAAATTGCACTAAAGAAACGGGATGATAAAAAGAGCGGAATGACTTGATGAAGGAAGAAATGACGTAGGTGTGATGTAAGCAAAGGTTATAAAGAGTAATGTGAAAAATCATTAATGGTGAGTTATTTGAGTAACTTGTGTTTGTAATGAGGGCTGGATTTTGTCAAAAACGCAAGGTGCATGAAACCTACGAAAAAGACACTAGAATATAAAAAAAAAGAGTTATATCTAAGTAAAATATTAGGCAAAAAAACATACATATTTATATATTACTCACCTTCAACTTTGATATATGGGAAAGAAATGCACATCAGAATAGTGGCCAAAACATCAAACACACACACACACACACACACACACACACACACACACACACACACACACACACACACACACACACACACACACACACACACACACACACACACACACACAAGGTATATTTAGTTTAGCAACATACCTGAAAAACTCCTCCTCCTTTTCTTTTCCTTCTCTTCCTACTCCTACTCCTACTCCTCCTCCTCCTCCTTCCTTCTTCTCCTCGTCCCCTTCCTCCTCTTCCCACACGTGTCCTCTAGCGAAGCAGCGCACTTACCTAGAAAAGAAAAGAAAGATAATAGTAGAGTTGGAATGATCTTTCGAGGAAAACAGATAAATACTTCGAAGACAAAAATTATTGGTATGAAGTAATTGTCAGTCTTTTTATTTATCTATTCTTTTCTACGTTTTTGTTTCTTACACACTCGGTAATGATAAACTGTTAAGGCGGGCGTCGGTTTGAAAACACGATGAAAATAAAAATAGTCACAAAATTATTAGAATATAGAAAGAGAGAATAGTATGGGAATGCAAGGAAAAATGCTCTCTGTCTCGCTCTCGCTCTCTCTCTCTCTCTCTCTCTCAAACACACACACACACACACACACACACGCCTTTTTTCCATCTTAGGTAAAAAGAGACCACACAGGAAAGTCCACATGGCCGACAAGACCCAAATGCACCCGAGGCAACGAAGGAGGAGGAGGAGGAGGAGGAGGAGGAGGAGGAGGAGGAGGAGGAGGAGGAGGAGGAGGAGGAGGAGGAGGAGGAGGAGGAGAGAGGAGGAGGAGGAGGAGGAAGAGGATATTATAAGATAGCGAAAGGGAAGAGTAAGCATAAATGATAAATGAGAGCTAAGGAAAGGGAATGAAAATAGGAGAGAATGCATAGTAAAAGAAGACAAGGAAAGTAAGAACAATGAAATACTGGTAGTTTGGCAGAATTTGTGTTATGGGCATGAGTACTGGCGACACTCGAGAGGTGTAGACAGGCGAGGACACACGAGGATGGAGTGGTGGTGAGACACATTAAAGACATACAGACGGACAGGACAAACCGACAGACAGACAGACAGACACGGTGAAGAGGGCCCGACAGGTGTCCCGCTCACACCCTTGATAACCTAATTTGGCGACAATGTTTGAATGATTGAGCAAAAAGCAATGATGAACTTCCACCTGTATCTTTTATTATGCTGGGCACTCAACACTCCGTCTCCCTCCAGTGACATATGGTAGAAAAAAAGGCACAAAAAATTAGAGCTATGTCCACGAAGAATAAGATAATAGTACGTAAGAATATACAAAGGGAGAATTACCAGAGCAAAGTCGAGTTGACCCTGATCACTGATTCACCTTCTTCTCAGGTGGTCTTTGCTCCACAAGGAAGACATAGGCAGTCCCACTCAGATATCGAAACGCACCATACAGCAAGAGGGAGAGAAGCTCAAGTACTCCGCTAGCCATATCAACTTAAATTAAACATTTCCTTTGTATCTACACCTAAGATTTGCTTTCCAGCTGCCCTCTATTATCTGTTAAATAGCACGGTATGAGAGAATGAAATAAAGGAAAGATAAGCAGGGTAAAGTGCTCAGCTAAACATATCAGTACTTCTCTTTGTTTTTTATCATTGCCCATGTATGAATATACCGAACAAAAATAAACAGACAGACAATTAAACTGAAATATTCTATCACAAATATTGCAGTCGATGAAGTCTAGGAAATTATACACTAATCTTGTACTACACTAGTTTATTAAGCCTGAGAAGACATAGCAGTCAAGGGGTTAGGCAAAGAGCAACGGCCTGAGAGAGAGAGAGAGAGAGAGAGAGAGAGAGAGAGAGAGAGAGAGAGAGAGAGAGAGAGAGAGAGAGAGAGAGAGAGAGAGAGAGAGAGAGAGAGAGAGAGAGAGAGAGAGAGAGAGAGAGAGAGAGAGAGAGAGAGAGAGAGAGAGAGAGAGAGAGAGAGAGAGAGAGAGAGAGAGAGAGAGAGAGAGAGAGCCCCTCCATCCCGTCCCCCTGACAGTAATGATGAGAGATGAGGGTGATGAAGCGTGTCTGCCGTGGTGGCCAAAGATCACCACTGCCCTGACAAATGGAAATGGGGGCAGGATAATTGGGACCTGCCTGCTGTTCACCAATAGGCAGAGAGGCGAGAACACACAGGGGCGGGGCAGGTGTGGCCTCGGTGAAAGGTCCTGTCATGTCGCGGCGTTTGATAAAGTTGCCTGTGTTTTTTTATAGGACAGGAAAACAAGGATGTCGTAGAAAAATATCATCGTTCTATAATATTTCCTTGTCATTTCAAGGCAATGCGTTATGCCAGAAGGAGAAAGTCACTCAAGAATTTCACACACGAAGAAAAACGAGTCGGGACAGAAGGGAAACACAGGAGGGAGTGCTTGGGGTGTCCCACCGGCCAGCCACCTCATCGGCATTCCCCCAGCAGCGGTGGGTCATCAGTCCCCATCAACTCATCAACACAGACTGGGGAAGCCACGGTGTGTGACTGCAAAGGATCTCAGACTTCACTTGATGCAGGGACTCGCTGCTTCACAATGCACACAAATCGAGCCACTGAAGGAAATTTTTTGGCAATGTTATAAGGCAGTTTAGAAGAATCATTACCTTTCGTATTTACGTAAATGCTGTTCATTGCGTGTTTGATAAAATGAAACACGAATACTAGAATACAGAAAACAGCAGAGTACGCAGAAAATTAAAAATAATCACAACAAAGATGGTCGAAAGTCGTAAATTATCAAAGGAAAAAGACGAGAAATGAGATGAAGTGAGGGAGGAGGAAGAGAGCTTTGGAGGAGCAGGGGTGCGGGAGGTGAGGTAAAGCCAGGTAATACTGAGGTAATGAGGATAGATGGGAGGCTCAGTGCCTGACCACGGATTACTGCCACCTCTCCTTCCTGAATGCGTAATGGGGTCCGCTGCCAAAGGGATAAGAGGGCGAGACCAGATGAACAAAAATGCTATAAATGATAACATGGGGAACTCAAAAAGTAGAGGGAAGATAGAAAAAGATGGAAAAGTATAAGGGAAAGCAACCTTAGAATTAAAAATATAACAATAGAATAAAGTAATAAAGAAATGAAGGGTAACATTTTAGTTTTACTTAAGTGCTTCCTCTTCCTTTCATTATCTCTCTCTCTCTCTCTCTCTCTCTCTCTCTCTCTCTCTCTCTCTGTGTGTGTGTGTGTGTGTGTGTGTGTGTGTGTGTGTGTGTGTGTGTGTGTGTGTGTGTGTGTGTGTGTGTGTGTGTGTGTGTGTGTGTGTGTGTGTGTGTGTTAATTCACCTCGGTCGTCTGCTGGTCACCCAGCCAGTCTTCCTCATTGCGCGCGCGCGCGCGTGTGTGTGTGTGTGTGTGTGTGTGTGTGTGTGTGTGTGTGTGTGTGTGTGTGTGTGTGTGTGTGTGTGTGTGTGTGTGTGTGTGTTCACAGCTGTTGGTATTTATATTCAGGAGTGACGAGGGCTATCACTCAGAGAAGCAAGGCTGCCGAGCGAGGGAGGTGCAACAGCCATTAACCTTTTCTCAATAGATTCACAATTTCCATCATCTTGTGCAACTCGGCCACTTTAAACACTCACCCGCACCAGTCAAGAAAGATTTAACAAAGATACAACAAAGGATAGCTGCAACAATAAATCGGGTGAGGGAACAGGCAACACCAGGATGGGGACGGGGCATACAATGTCTATTAATGAACATATACAAATAAATGGGTGTGCCGCTTTCAAATGAGACTCGAAAGACCGTCTAGTCATCTACTGTGTGGAGTAATCAGTACACCTTGGCGCTACAGTTACCTTTACCTTGCCGTTAATATATATGACAGGATATTGCATAGTCAAATAAGTGAGCGACGTGGAGGAAAGGTGGGACAGGTGAGACTTTGGAGCTGAAAGGAGGAAGGTGGTTAGCGGGAGGGAGGACATGGTAAGTAACAAGCAGGCGTTGATTTAGGAGAGAGGCGAGTTGCAAATGACAAAGGTAATGCTTGAAATGAGTGGTTACAAAAGGATGCAAATATATTATGCCAACAAATTTCCATAATGGCGGAAATTGTTCGTTATTATGATTCGACAGGACAGGTGAATGTAATGAGCCTCGTAGGGCCAAGCTAACCACCTGAGTGAGACAGTTTTCCCTCCCACCAACCCTTGGGCGACAGCGAAATGAGAAGGAAAGGAACCATCAACACCTATTTCTACTCCTCTTCCGGCCAAACCCCGCCTCCTCTCGCTCCTCTTGCGCTCTCCATCCTTAGGTCCAAGCGGTTATTTTTGTGTGTTAAGAATAGCAGATAAGAGAAGAGAATAAAAAAAAAAAAGCCTACTCTTATAATCAGAAAAATCAAGTGGAGAAAATATAGTAAAACTTTACACTTTGTCGTTTCCCAAAAAGAAAAAAAAAGCAAATGAAAACCGTTCCCAAAAATGAAAAAAAAAGATAAAAAAAAAAAAGCTGATGAAAAGAACAGAGAGAAAAATCTAATAAAAATGTTTTTCACTGATGTCTAGAGACTTCTGAATTCGACCACGTTGCAGACAGGGAAACAGGAAGAGGGTTTCAGACTTCATTACTAGTTTCCTCGTTGCTTTACCCTTCCCTCGTCCTGATTCCACGTTTTCTTACCTCAATTCTAATACCTGAACCCTTTGTATCTAGTAATTTTGAATATCTACACTATCTTTAGAGTTTATTACTAGTTTCCTCTTTGCTTTACCCTTCACCTGCCTTGATTCCACACCTGTTCATCTCACGTCTAAAGCCTGAACCCCAATATTGTGCGCACATATCTAATCTTTTTGAATATCTATGCTTTCTTTTCTCAGATTTTATTAGCGGTTTTCTCTTTATGTTACCTGCTCTGTTTCCACACCTATCAATATCACGTTTAATACCTTGAACCCTTTGTATCTATAATCATTTTGAATCTGCAATATCTTTTTTTCACGCCTCGCTCTCTTCAATCCTCTGTACGTTTCCTCTTACCCGCCTGATCTTCTATAACCTCTATATATCCTCGTAACCTCAATCAGCACATAGAAAGAAATACATAGGCATCATTATAACTGACGTTTCTTGGATACACAAATAAATACGCAAAAAATAAAAGCAATTATCTCGCTGCCAATAAGAACAAAGCCAATCTCCTAAGTATCCATCACGCGTCTGATGTTTCCTGTTCTAATGATGGAAATTTGTCAGTCAGTTGTCAGGTGAAGGAGAATCTTATCAAGGAGAGCGTGGTAATATTGGGTGTAAGTGGTATCACGAAATATTATTGTTTTTCTTATTATCATTATCCTTCATATTATTATTATTACTGCTGATGTTGATGCTACTACTACTTCTTCTCCTCTTCCTCCTCCTTCTCTTCCTCCTCTTCCTTCTCCTCCTTCTCCGCCTTCTCCTCCTCCTCCTCCTCCTCCTATTACTATTGTTATTACTAGTACCACTCTCACTTGCATCAATATTCTTAAAATCATCGTCATCATTATCATCATCATTATCATCGAACTAATCTGGAAAAACGACGCTAACATTATCAACACTCTCCATCATTTATTTTCACGAGCGCCACCAACATCTCTCCCACCACAAAAACAAACACCACCATTAACACCAAGGCATTAATATAAACAATTGCATCAGTAAACCCCCACACCAAAAGAAAACGGAAGTCCATCCTGAAGGATACAAGAATGATTAACACAACCACAGAAGCACCCTTATACAGTAGCGCGGCGTGTGGCACCAGGCCTTG
The DNA here is from genome assembly GCF_017591435.1 of Portunus trituberculatus. NCBI lineage: Eukaryota > Metazoa > Arthropoda > Malacostraca > Decapoda > Portunidae > Portunus > Portunus trituberculatus. The sequence continues at coordinate 8,619,037 of NC_059279.1, read as the reverse complement.
CCACCACTGCCGAGGCCACACCCCGCCACGATGAGGTCAAGCCGGGCAAGTGAAACCCTCCGATCCCAGATTCTTGAACTTCCACATGAAGAGGTAAATTCTCTATATGGAAATACTGTCTTCATTTACAGGGACTGCCACGTGTGTGTCGATGGATTCTTGGTGCTTCCCTTATGTTATGCGTGTGTTCTTTGGTGTTAAGTGTTCAAATACTGGTAGCGTGTGCAGGATAGTGGATAAAGTGGTGAACGTGGGATCGGACACACATCCCACCATGTGCCACCTTGATATTTTGCCATTTGTTGAGTGGTTTACAATAACAAAATATCCAGGTTCTATCTGGTTACACCAAAGATACGCTTGGGTGGTGATATGGGCCCTAATATGGGTACCATTATATATAAAATTGCCAGTGCCACTAATGGGTGGAAGCTAAACAGCGCTTCCCATTCTCTTCAACATAAAAAAGAAGGTTCTATAATTATCATTGTTAATCTACACCTACATATTAATCATAATAAAAAATCATCTTTGCAAGCACAATTTATTTTTCTAAAGTTTTCGTTCAGCTGTAACCCCCATTTTTCAAGAGCTTTCCAAAATTCTTTTCGCAACTGTGCTATTCTTGGCTTGCTTGCACCAAACACCTTCACCTTAGCACAATAAGATCTAAGGTCTCGCCGGCACATCTACATACCTGTGGGGTCTTTTGCACCACCTGGCCACCTCCCAGTGCCTTCCACAGCCGCCCCCGCACGCCATGACGCCTCCTGGTGGTGCACGATACGTCCCCCTCAAGAACCGGGAGTTATTGATCAAGATTACTATGAGGTCTTCGCGCACCTGATCATAGCTCGGCGAGGCGCGTGTAAATCTTATCTGGCGTGCCGCGTCTCTTCATCCAACGGTCGCCCTCGCCTCCTCGCCGCCAGGGTTACCGATGATCTTAATCTGGTGTAAGTAGATGTCACGTCGGTTGATAATCTATACGTATTAGCGTTTAAATTTCCTTATTAATATATGGGTCGCATCTAAGGAACATAAGACTAGGGTCGCTATCGCCAGGGATCGTGTGTTTCTCTTTTCCTTATCAGTGGTCGGCGATGTGGCGGCAGGAGGTCACACGCAGCTCGCCCTCATTGTCCATTCAATGCGCGTCTCTCGGTATTTATCGCATATTAATATTAAAATGATCTGACTGATAAATATTATCTTTGGTTAACATGTCAGCGTCAGCGGGGGCCGGGCGGCGGTGGGGCGAGGCGCGGGTGATGTAGTGAGGGTCAGCCCGGCTTGCTGCCCCGCAATTTACGGCAGCATTATTCGCGGCCGGGCGTCAGGGGATAGCAGGGGAGTTATCATGTGTTTCGCAACAAAAATATCCCTACTGTTCGCCGCGCTGCCTCGGCGTGCGGGACACCTTTACGCCCTTGGACAGAAATGCTTGCACCGGCCTTCACTCGGCACGAACTGCAGACTTATTATGGGACCAGCATTATTAGACTTAATAGCTAACACTACATTAAGACGAAGAAAAACAGGACAAGGACAACAGGAAGCGTAGGCACAGCGGTGAATGACTAGTGCCCTTGTGTGTTTGATCATTAAGAGTGCTGGATGCTGGACCAGAGGCACGACACAGGACCAAGAAAATGAGAAACGGGGCTCAGTATCGAGCTGAATGGGCCTTTTGGCAACGAGAGCACGTTCATCCCCTCTCCACTACACACACATGACATTCTCATAGTCACCATAACAAGCACACATTTCGGTTATACCTAGTAATTCGTGTATAAGACCGATGTTATGTTCTTGAGTCTCAAAGTAGAACAGCAACGAAGGATGGAAGTAGCATATGTAGATGGCATGTCTCAGTGAAGGCAGGCAGGCTCGTCTGGACCACTAGCCCACATTCTCTCCCTCATTCCAATTAGTATACGTAAGTTTAGTGAGCTCAGACTCTGCCCACCACATCATTACTCATGTAAGGATAATGTCATTGCCTTTGTTTTCTTAACTTACTTTCTTATTTTTTTTCTGCTGCCTGTGAATTCAATTATATTTCTGCTTGGAGGTATGTAGAAATACGCACATTTTTTTTACTTATCAACTTCTAAGCGGTGTTTCAAATATTTGCACAGTGATTCAAAGCCTCAAGGCCAATCTATTTTAATCGCATCGAAAGTACAAGGCTGAAAACAAAGTAAGTTGTATTGAGAGGTACTGATATGAACGTTAATGAACGGCGAGAGATTGCATATATTAAGAAGATGTTAACTGCACCAGGATATCTCTGAAGGAAGAGAGAGAGAGAGAGAGAGAGAGAGAGAGAGAGAGAGAGAGAGAGAGAGAGAGAGAGAGAGAGAGAGAGAGAGAGAGAGAGAGAGAGAGAGAGAGAGAGAGAGAGAGAGAGAGAGAGAGAGAGAGAGAGAGAAACTGACTCGCCTGGAAATTAAACATGCCTGTTGTTGCTTTTTTTTTTTTTTCTTCTTCTTCTTCTTCTTCTTCTTCTTCTTCTTCTTCTTCTTCTTCTTCTTCTTCTTCTCCTTCTCCTCCTCCTCCTCCTCCTCCGCTTTATCCTCCTCCTCCTCCTCCTCCTCCTCCTCCTCCTCCTCCTCATCTTACTACTACTGCTACTGCTACTGCTACTGCAACTACAACTATAACTATAACAACAACAACTACTACTACTACTACTACTACTACTACTATTGCGTGTGATGGAAGTATGAAAGGAAAGATACAGACGATGGAGAAGAAAAAAAAAAAAAGGAATAACGGGAGGAGGAGGAGGAGGAGGAGGAAGGGGGAGAAGGAAAGGATGGAAAAGATTAATTACAATCACTTTAGAAAGGGCGGGAGATTAAAACACGACAAAAAACTGCGCTATCCCGTAATAAATGTTAAGTTTTCATTCGTCCGGATTATATACCATCGCAAGAACGCCGTAATTACCTTGCGCTACACCTTCTCTACCGCTGAAAGGTGAGGCAGCGGCTACGATGGTGGTGGTGGTGGTGGTGGTTGTGATGGTGGTGGTGGTGGTGGTGATGGTGGTGGAAAGAAGAAGAAAGAAAAAGTGGAAGAAATGAGAGAAGGGAGAGGATGCAGGAAGGTAAAGAATAAATAAACGAGTTGGAAGAACAAAAGAGACAGTAAAACGAGAACAGATCAGAAAAGAAGAAGAAGAAGAAGAAGAAGAAGAAGAAGAAGAAGAAGAAGAAGAAGAAAAGAAAAGAAAAGAAAAGAAAAGAAGAAAAGAAGAAGAAGAAGAAGAAGAAGAAGAAGAAGAAGATTACAACAAGAGAGAGAAGAGAAGAGACATGAAGAAGAGAAGAGAAAGAGAGAGAGAGAGAGAGAGAGAGAGAGAGAGAGAGAGAGAGAGAGAGAGAGAGAGAGAGAGAGAGAGAGAGAGAGAGAGAGAGAGAGAGAGAGAGAGAGAGAGAGAGAGAGAGAGAGAGAGAGAGAGAGAGAGAGAGAAAATATATCTAAGGCAAAACAGTAATTGAGGAAACTGTCTAGCACAACGGCGCATCTTCTTAAACTACCCATCACTCGCTTTATTTACCACTATGGAGGAAGAACACACGATTCTCCTAATACGGTAACGCCTTGAGCCACAAAACAATCAATGCCAAATTTGGTGTCCTTTCCAGACACACGAATGAGAGAGGGATTGAAGGAAATAAGTGTTTTATATGAAAATGTGTTTACCAAAGTCAAGGATGTTACTTGTTATCGCCTCATTTTCTCGTGTTTACGTGTGAACTGCGATGGAAGTAACACGTCGCACTCACGGAGAGCTTCCATGCAGCAACCCGACTCTAAACACACATTGCAATGATGACGAGGGCGTGTAATTATACGTAATGTCAGTAACAGTGCAGTGGAAACAGTGTAACATTATCATTGCACCTAAAGAATGCAAGAAAAGAGGAAGAAAATCTAGTGCTGTTTAAAATAAGAGAGGAGCGATGTAAAGAGTAGCGATGTAAAGTATCGTAACACTGTCACTATATAGAAGTGCTACTGCAATTTGATCAATATATTGAAAAGTGCAGATACTGAAAGAAATCAAGAGAAATCAATGCAAAATTTGAAAAAAAAAAAAAAAAAAAAACTGCCGCTGATGAATAGAACAGCGAGGAGATTGCTTGTAACTTAAGGGCAAAGCTAAGACCCAAGTCAGAAGAAACATTATGGAATTAACGTGAGCGAACGACTAGTAACTTCTACACAGTAACTATTTATTTTCAGGCAATAAATAAATAAATAAATAAATAAATAAATAAATAAATATATATATATATATATATATATATATATATATATATATATTTTTTTTTTTTTTTGCCAAGTTACAATCTACACTATGACGGCGTCAGCTGAAATTGAACTGAATTAATCTAAAAAACAAACTTAATCTAATCTAACCAGTAACCTAATCTAACCCAAATCTAAACTCGCTCAACAAGTAAAAACACCATTAATAATTGAAGACTATAATACCCTTATACTCTTGCGCTGCCTCCCAGGACTCCACGCAACCTTGCAAACTATACTCGAGGGAAACGTAAGACAAAGCCTGCAGTCAATACGGATGTGTGAACGAGGAAAATAAGTGTGGAAATAGGTGTGTGGTGATGTTACATACACATACGTTGAGGCGAGATAAAAGCTGTGATCGTAGTTAATGACTCTTGCTTCCACGCCACGGAAACACCAACCACCGTCTCACTTTAATTCGGGTAGCGTTCGCTTCACAAATTACTGCAGGACATGATAAGGCGAGAGGAAGTGCGGTACAGCCATGACGAGTAGCATACAAAACTCTCCTACTGGATCTCTCTTTGCTTAACACTTTTCTTTGCCCTTGAATCCTTTTATCGACTCATAATCCTACAAAACTTGATTATACATAGATATTTTTCATTCATCATACAAGGGATCTGTACACTGATAAGCTCTTTCATGTTCTAAGCCTTCTGATCTGACAATATAAAAATTAATCAACTTCACTTCCATGACAGAGGAAACCTAATAATTGACGGATTTTCCCGTTATCAGAGAACTTCCATTGTCTTCAGCCTTTTCCTGTAATTCTTATCCCTCTAATTTCCAGATCATTCTTAAGAAAAAAAAAAAAAAAAAAAAAAAAAAAAAAAAACAGGCAATCTCACTTTCTCGACAAAGGAAACCTAATATTTGACAAAGAACTTCCACTTAGTTTAGTGTTCGAAGTCTTCTAATCTTCCAGCAATCAATAAAACCTGATAACTTCCTTCTTTACTGTAGCGGAGTAGAGATTGTAACACTAAGAGAAGTGAAAGTCAATACAGATGCTTACCCACTATTAACTCTATGTGTACGTTGTATGCTCTGGTATCTCTTGGCTGTAGTTTGCCATAGCCAGATGAGTGAGCCGTGTTGAAGTGTGCACACTCTCCTGGAGGTATGAGTGCATTGACAGTAAAAATTTTGGTAAAAGTGTGTTACTTTACTCTGAACGAATAGTAATGATAGTAATGCTTGACTGCACGCCTCCATTACTATTACGTGAACTGTAACTATCATCGCTCAAAAATGTACGAGTCCACAAACTCACAAACAGACCCGGAAGGAGGAGAAAGGTGAGTGTCCGTCAATGGCACACAAATACTTGTGTTTGAATGTTGGTAATTGACCGTAAACATCGATGTGCGCAAATGATCAAGTGTTTGACGCAAGATCCTTTTTGAATTATATACTCGCGAGGTACGTGATGGGAAAAAAATGTTCAGTTCACGGTACCTTAACACTCTTTGTTCCTCCTAGTATGTTTATGGAAGAGGAAACGTTCAAACTAACAGTTGCACATTTTGAAATAATTAATAATACTCATGATTTATGTTATAAAATGAGACCGTTCACCTCATAAGATCCTGACAAACACTTTACTTATCTCACGCGATCGATATATAGAGAATCAAACTTTTAATGAACGCTTTAAAGAGGCAGCTTGATTCACAACCCTTGGTAAATACTTTTCTTTCACCTTATGCAAACACTGAAGAGATAACTTTCAAACTAACGGCATTGGCGTAGTGGATAAGGTGGTGAGCGTGGGATCGGGCAGACGTCCACGCGTAGGTTCGAATCCCACCACGTACAGCCTTACACACTTTGCCATTTCTCGAGTAGTTTAAAGTTACCTACATATCACCATGATACCCAGGTTCTAGGTAGTTACATCCAAGATGAGCCTGGGTGGTGATATGAGCCCTAATATGGGTAGCACTATAAATAAAATTGCCTGCGCCACTAATGGGCGGAAGCTGAACAGCGCTTCCTACACACTCTTCAAGTGAGCCTACAGGCGCTATATATATAGGCCTCAACGTAAAAAAAAAAAAAAAAATGTAAGAATATCATGAGAGAGAGAGAGAGAGAGAGAGAGAGAGAGAGAGAGAGAGAGAGAGAGAGAGAGAGACTAGCGTCAGGGTTAGAATCAACAGATGCGAAAGTAAGATAAGACAGAATAATAACACGTAATTACTAATATACGGCTGAGAAGAATGAGTTTTCCAAAGAACAGGAAGGATACTTTTTCCCACTCCCACCGTCCAGACAATGGCAGGCACGGAGGTGTTCCCGCCCTTCTCTAGGACTGACGGCACCACGCCATCATGCTCCACCTTATCTGTGCTATCGGTAACTACTGTGTATACATAATAGTCACTGTTTCCGAGACTTTCCCACTACAGCGGCCACTCCCACGTCCCCAGCACATGCAAGAAGATAATAACATAACGTACAAAAAATAAAGAGACAGCAAGGCAGCTCCTGTGTACTTAAACCTAATCGTCATCCATAAATTTACCCAACGTGCCCTTGGAAGGAACGTCTCTGCACTTGTCATGTTCCTGTTAACTCTGCTTCACTCATTTGCAATAACACGTAGACCAATCTTATCCTATCCCTTTGACTTGTAATTTAGTTTTAATTCCAAGAGTGACGACATATACAGACAACAAAACACTCCAATTAATCACTCTTATTGGTGCTCGTGACACGCTTTATAATTAATCTACAGTTATACAAGATCCTTTTATTAACGTAAACGAGAACCAATAGGAGTCAAAGGGGTCAAATCTGATACAATCTAGCTTATAATCACTTACTCTCAAACTTGTTCTTTATAGTCCTCATCACCATTTCCACTGTCATTACCGTTGCTACTACCATGACACCAGTGCAGAGTACACGAAAGCCAGCGATAAGCATGTGTATGTACAAAATGAGTGCGATAAAGCACCGGAAGGCAACACTAACAGGAACGGATGGAGAGGACGAACACAAGGGAAGGGAAGATGAAAGGAAGGAGTGAGGGAGGAATGGAGGACGGAAAAGACGTGAGATGAAAGTCATGACACCACCGCAACCTGTCACAACAAGGTCTCAATTTTTCCCATGGATAACACAAAGCTCTAAAATTATTTCACCCGCAACATTTTCTATCGTCGGCTAACTTTGAACGAGTCTCCGCCTCTCCCCAGCGCCCTCCTAGCAGCCCCGCCCTTTGTGGTGCCTAAGATAACTCCTGCGTGTGTTTAGGTGCGTGAGAAATGGGAAAGGGATGGGAAAGCTGTGTCTCGATTTGATGTAGTGCGTCACGTTGTCGCCGACGTGGTGAGTTACGCGCAGGACGGAGGTTGAGTGCGAATAAAAATTATAACTTCCCTTGTAATTTACTACATCATTATCTTTTCCTTTCTCTCTCTTTTTTTTTTCTTGTGCTATAATTTTCCTTATCGGCGCTCGTAGCCGTTCTACATACATTACTCTCTTAAACACAAACATTTATCATCCATTTTTGTGTCTAAATATACGTCAGGTACAAAGTATTAGCCTTTCACCTGTACTGGTAACTATTCTCAACCACCATCACCACCGCAGCCGCCACGTAACACTGTCGCCGGGAAGACATACGAGTGTTGCGGAGACCAAGACGAAGTGCCGAGCCAAGGTTCTGACGCCCCGGTGCCCCGCCGCTGATAAACACCTCCATTACCGACGCAAATGTGAATAAATGGGAACTTAGCAAAATTACACTTCCTGTATGCCCAGACGATTAAGTCCTGCTAAACACACACACACACACACACACACACACACACACACACACACACACACACACACACACACACACACCGCGTAGTGTAGTGGTTAGCACGCTCGACTCACAATCGAGAGGCCCGGGATCGAGTCCCGGTAAGCGGCGAGGCAAATCGGTAAGCCTCTTAATGTGTGGCCCCTGTTCACCTCGCAGTAAATAGGTACGGGATGTAACTCGAGGGGTTGTGGTCTCGCTTTCCCGGTGTGTGTTGTGTGTTGTTGTGGTCTCAGTCCTACCCGAAGATCGGTCTATGAGCTCTGAGCTCGCTCCGTAATGGGGAAGACTGGCTGGGTGATCAGCAGACGACCGTGGTGGTGAATTACACACACACACACACACACACACACACACACACACACACACACACACACACACACACACACACACACTTGAGATTCCTACATAGCCAAAAAACATCCACTCCCACATTTATCCATCATTTCGTTAATATCTGTGAAGCTTAAAAGCATATAAGGCAAAAGCAAGGACGACTCCCCTGTGTTGAGATTAGACTCAGAAGATCGGGTTTCATTTCCAAATGCCGGAGGGTGAGAACATGATGCAAGAAGACATAATTTATTAGTTTATTTACAGAGTGAAGGTTTCCGGGATGAAGAATGACCTGGAAGAGAAACACCACGAGGCAATTAACTTCCCACAGCTGACCGTAATTGATAAAAGAATAAATAAATTAGTATAATGCTGTGGATGAAAAGTGACTAGTACTGTGTTAATCATAAATAAATACAAAGAGAAGATACAGCAGCAAGCACGGGGAGGAGAGAGAGAGAGAGAGAGAGAGAGAGAGAGAGGGAGAAAGAGAAGGTGTAATGAAGGAAGGGACAGACGCGACACTATTGCGGTAATTTGGTTGTAATGATGGTCATACATCAGACATTAAAGAGAGCGACAACATGCTATTAATACAGTTATCAGAGTAATGACATAATTCTTGTGTATCACGACGTGACTCATGCAGCTTGTGGATCGCTGGTACCGAGATGTCCCTCCTCTCACCGTCTCTTCCTTCTCACACCCAGAACTAAACTCTAACACATTTTCGAGTCCCAAGGTATGATCAAATCCTGATTTTCTTAGCTGTATATTACAACACTAACATTAACTCCTATTTCTCAATTTTTCTAAGCGTTTCCTTCGCCGATCTCCCCGCCATCGTGCAGAACCACTTATCACGTGCAGGTCAGCGTTCCGCCTCGCCTTTGCTTGGCGCCGCCACAACCCAGGGCGGGACATGCTCAGCCAATTTCCGGGAATAATTGTCACATCAATTCTCGCTCCCTCGCTCGCTCGTCGCCGGCAAAACAATCTATGACGAAACATCTACTTCGACGCGCCCGTAAATTTCATAAGGCAATAAAGAGAGAAGCCAAATTATTTATGGGTGCAATTTGCGGGATACCTAAATGGCTTGAATTATGTCCATCAACTGTGCGTCCCTCCAGAAATATGTCTTTCTTGGCCAATAGCAGACCGTGGACTCCCAGACACGGACGGCGCTCGGGCTCTCCCCTGCACGTTTATACCTTGCACGTGCTTATAGAGTTAGGAAAAGAATAATAGTCGATTTGTTATCACTATTATAATTTTCATTTCGCAACAGTAATTTTCATCATGTCAAATATTCTTCCCTTCCAAAACCAGAAGAAAGCGTCTAATCTTCCCATGGTCAAAATGCAAGCGGGCAGTGTTGGCTCCGTGGCTGCGAGGCGTCCTGCCATGGTGAAAGGAACAGGGAAGGACGGGGAGGATGGGTAAAGCAGCAATGGGGAGGAATTTGTTAGGGAAAATTGCCGCCTTATCACACAGAGGCGGTGCTTGTGGTAAAGGATTCATAAAAAAAAAAATCGTAAAGAGGGAAGTTTAGTGTTGGGATGAATGAGGCAAATATTCATGACACACGCCTCCTCGTCAGCTCACCTCCAAATATATGTCAAAATAATTCCCAATAACGTTATCTCCAAAATCCAAATAAATATTCTAAGCTTTCAATAAATATCGACTAACTACAATCACCATAATTTACATTCATGCACATGTTTTCAGAAGTATTTTTGCTGCGCGTACGGTGTTGAAAAAACGAAACACTACCCTTGAATAGTTCTTGAATAGTTCGTATTTTCCCACATGATATAGAGATGACGCTGACAAGGAAGACAAAGACAAACAAAGATGACGATTTAAAGAGACGAGAAGTGACTGAGAACATAAACCCAGTGCCAACAAACACTTCACGACACACAATTGCGATTCAGTAGCGGCAAATTTTCCAACTGGCCGCAACCAAGACATCGTTCATCACCACTCGATCAGACACAGAGCACGCATATGGCAACAGCTTCCCCTCTCCCCAGCAGTAAGTACAGCTTTTTGGATTGTTATGTAGCCAAATAACACGGTCCTGTGGGTTACGGAAGTACTGTATGAGTAGAAACACGACGTCTATCACACGCAATACTCACGTTAGTGGTAGAAATGCCTGCAGCAGGGAAGGACGACTACCGCTGTTTGGGAAGCCGAGAGGTGACTATGGGGAAATATTATGCAATGTTACGTATAACTCTTTGTACCGAAGGTAATGTCAGGTGATGTGGTATTTGCGTCACTTGTTCAACCTTAAATATCAGATGTGCTGCGAAAGAAACACACTCAGGTCTTTGCCCGACACACACACACACACACACACACACACACACACACACACACACACACACACACACACACACACACACACACACACACACACACACACACACACACACACACACACACACACACACACTTGCTTCCTCCGTCTCCGGTGTTCAGGGAGTCATAAACATCAGCATGTGGTGAGGGGATCTCCACCTTGCTGCCGCATGAGCTGTGTTCCTCCCTTCCCGCCACTATGGCTGCCCGAGCCACGCCGCCTCGAGGTGAAGGGCCTCCCGATGACCTCTGGGGATTTTTTTTTTTTTTTTCTTTTGTAACGTCGAGGCCACAATGAAGAAATCATGGAGAAAAATGTGATGTGAACTGCAGCTGTGATTTGAGTGGTAGTAAAAGATTTGCGAGAAAGAATATCAAACGACATCTATATAAAGACGGTTAGTCGTGCACATCGTCATAAAGAAAAAAAATACGTTATTCTTGTATAATTTCAAGGTAATTCTCTCTCTCTCTCTCTCTCTCTCTCATACACACACACACACACATAAAAAAACCACATTTATATATATATATATATATATATATATATATATATATATATATATATATATATATATATATATATATATATATATATATATATATATATATATATATATATATATATATATATATAATAAATAAATAAATATATATATATATATAATTTTTTCTTGTGTGTGTGTGTGTGTGTATATATATATATATATATATATATATATATATATATATATATATATATATATATATATATATATATATATATATATATATATATATATATATATATATATATATATATATATATATATATATATATCACACACACACACACACACACACACACACACACACACACACACACGGTAGCTCAGTGGTTAGAGCGCTGGCTTCACAAGCCAGAGGACCGGGGTTCGATTCCCCGGCCGGGTGGAGATATTTGGGTGTCTCTCCTTTCACGTGTAGCCCCTGTTCACCTAACAGTGATTAGGTACGGGATGTAAATCGAGGAGTTGTGACCTTGTTGTCCCGGTGTGTGGTGTGTGCCTGGTCTCAGACCTATCCCAAGATCGGAAATAATGAGCTCTGAGCTCGTTCCGTAGGGTAACGTCTGGCTGTCTCGTCATAGACTGCAGCAGATTAAACAGTGAATTACACACACACACAAAAAAAAAAAAAAAATAAATAAATAAATAAATAAATAAAAAAAAAAAAAAAAATTATATATATATATATATATATATATATATATATATATATATATATATATATATATATATATATATATCAGAGATAATTAGAAGGCATATTAATTATGTGGTAGATGAGTTGATAGACGTTGATTTTTGGTCATGCATAATGAGCAGTGAGTTAGTGCGGCACGTAGGCCCTTCCTCAACTAGCTTAAACAACCGCCACAGCTGGAGGCTCGGCTCAGCGAGCCAGTCTGTGCCGAGATACATTCGATGCAGTGGTCTGGTGTCAGCGGAAAGCATCTGCTCGAGTCCTAATATCACCTGAACAATTTTCAAATACTGAATAATTTTCAAACATGAGGTACGCTGTCTTGATGAATGAATGTCTCGGTATGTAAGCAGAATACAGGACATGAAAATATGACCGAAGCTCAAAGACAACAAGAGACCTGTGACCCACGGTGTAGTGCAGAACACCTGTCGTCAGAGATGCCAGATTACAGAGTTAATTGCTAAGTCAAGGGTTCACCTGTAATATAGAGGAAGACCGCTTTTGGCAACGCTGGAGCGGGAGGGACAACCGACTAATAGGGGAAGCTCTAACGGCTGGTGATGTTCGATTTCATAGTAATGGCTTGAAATTGAAATAATCCTCTAAATGAAGCACAGCAGTCAAATTACATGTGTGCAAAGCTATATATGAAACAAGATGTCTTAGTGTTGCGTTTATTAACCTCCCAACTCTCTAACATGTTCTGTTCTCAACGAAGTTTCGCACTTCCAGAATATAATGGGAAAATATACATAAAGAAATATTACATCATACGTTTCGCTCAGTTTGAATCATTGACCTTACGAAGAGATCAGATCAAGAAGGTTTGCCGGGAATGTAAAAGGGGAATACACAAACGTAACACTTTATACAACCATGCCTTATTTGAGCTAATTTTCACTATTTGGATATTTCAAAGACACCTGGATCTTGTCCCTGCCCTGCCACTCCTCTCACCGAGCCCTTTGATTCATTGGCAATTACTAGAACTGTGGAAAGTCAAATGACGATTGTTGCACTTCCTCCTGAGCTGCGGAGGAAAGCATATTACAGTGCTTCATGCTTTCTGGCAGGTTCACTTCGAACAATCAACCTGTGAATTAATCAGATCCCTCCGTAAATAACTTTATCCGCTTTTCTTTTTTCTTTCTTGTAATTTCATTACATTACACTGATTTGCAATGTTGATGATTTGGAAAAATGATCAGATTGTTACCCCAGCTGAGTGATAACCTTCCGTGAAGAATATTCATGAATATTATGCTTTGTTTTTGAGAAATAGCTACAACGTTTATTAGAACAAGTAAAACTGCCATGGATCATAGTTAATGACCTACAAATATCAGTTAGCTGGAGCAGTTAACTCGGAGAAAAATTCACGACCATGTGATTTGGTCAAGTTTTAAAACCTAAGCATGAAAATATAACTTGAGGTGCGTGAGTCAGGCTGGCGGAAGACAGTGCAGGCGCGGCCCGGCCAGACCACCAACCTGTCACTGCCACAGTGTGAGGAGAGGAAATATTCCAGAGGTAACAATTACAGCATTAACTAGAGTGAGTCAAGAAAGGAGTAATAACAGACAAGATACGAGATTAAGTGATATCCACAATATAACTGCAAGGCATTAGTCAATTCTCTGAATTTTTTCAGATCTTTTACTTGATCAATATTAGGAAACATTGACTTGATAACAAAGTATCTGGATGATTTGCATTCTGTTACCTACGTAATTATACCAGTAAAAGTTGCATGAAGAGCATTATGAAGCATTTCAGCTCCACTCATTACTGTAAACACAAGGAAATTAAATCAGGAGACGTGAACTATTTCCTCTGAATAAAGAAGGAAACGTAAGACCAACACACACTGGCAACCAATCACGAAATATCAGCGAGACAGCTCTCCTTCCCTCAGACGTTTGTTTATGTTCCCTTATATGGTCTTGTTTCCACCCTATGTAGAAAGGTCACCCTTCACCTATTGTTTGGCTCGTCTTGTACCTCCAACCCCGGTCTTAACTCTCATGTCTTACCCTCGCTGCTCCACGTCGCTCAGCTTTCCCGGCCAGACACCAGCGCTGAGCCTACACGACAATCGGCCCTTACTGAGGCTGCGGGAATGCGAATCTGATGGATGGGATGGGTGACAGCGCCTCGTGTATGACATCCAGCGGGCCGCAACAGGGGCGCTCTTGCAACTCTTCCAACACAGGTGCATTCTGCCTTCTATTCCCTTCCCATACACCCATATTAACGTCTCCACTTGTCTACTTTGTATCTCACGCCCTTCCACCTACTCCGTGATCCCTATCTGGCCTTGAGTTATAGTCCAGGTTGAAGGAAAGACAATCCAAACCTGCATTACGCACTACAGACTGACATCCATTACTGGCGAGCCATCATGTGCTTCACCTTGTTGAGTGGCTGTGAAGGTTCTGTCCCTGTCGTCGTCATGATGCAGTAAGTAACCTGCGCCCAAACACTCGCTACTGGACCACAAAACATTTGGTAATGACGTCAATTAAGGAAAGTCGACGCTCATCCAGGTGTTACTTTCATAAAAAATGGTCATCTCTGTCTTAATTAGGAGACCATGAAGTATGCATCAATGAAATTTATGGTTACACACTGCAACTGGTCATAAGTGTGTGTGTGTGTGTGTGTGTGTGTGTGTGTGTGTGTGTGTGTGTGTGTGTGTGTGTGTGTGTGTGTGTGTGTGTGTTTCACTGTTTGATCTGCTGCAGTCTCTGACGAGACAGCCAGACGCTCAGAGTTCATTATTTCCGATCTTCGGATAGGCCTGAGACCAGGCACACACCACACACCGGGACAACAAGGTCACAACTCCTCGATTTACTCGTACATCCCGTACCTACTCACTGCTAGGTGAACAGGGGCTACACGTGAAAGGAGACACACCCAAATATCTCCACCCGGCCGGGGAATCGAACCCCGGTCCTCTGGCTTGTGAAGCCAGCGCTCTAACCACTGAGTTACCGTGTGTGTGTGTGTGTGTGTGTGTGTGTGTGTGTGTGTGTGTGTGTGTGTGTGTGTGTGTGTGTGTCTGGAACGGATCAGAAAAGTCCTCCAGCATAGAATTGTAGTGCCGCGCTTCCTCCTGCACGCCCGCACCGCCAGTGGCACGTAGCACACGTACACACGCCAATGAGATTAATACACAGAGGGTTACTATTCACCTCCCTCCATCCTCTCTCGTTCCCTCCAGCACTTCCTTCATTGCTGCCTCTCACTCCTTACTCCCTCTTCACCCCCTACACTTTCGCCCAGCACCAGGCAAGTGGCCATTTACCCGCCCCCTCAACATGCAGGAAAAACTCAGTACTATCTGAACTTCGCTCTATCATTTAGTACGATTTAACAAAGGGAGTAGCGCGGTATCTAAATCTGAATATAGTACGTTTGGTTACATAATAGTGATATATATTTCATTGAAACAAGATCTTTAATGCGCAGATTACACCGATACTGACTATGTAGAGGAAGTAGGGGATGAAATAATCTAACCCAAAGGAAACATTATTGCCTCATTTCTTTTGTATTAAATCATTAGACGATGGGCAGAAGAAGAGCTTGATAACGGCTTTCCTTTCCCTTAAGTATTCGATCAAGCTTGCCAAGAATACAATCCACCCATAGAAGTTAGGTGACGAAAGGACGCGGCGCTACTTTCCCACTGCACTGACTGCCTTGCCTCTTTGCAGTCTACATAATCACAGCGCTGAGAACGTGCTAGCGATAATGGCAAGAGTCATTGTGGGCTGGCATTTAGGCCGGGAAGCTTCACACGCTGGGTCCTGCTCCGCGTCCTCGCTGCAACGACGCCGCTGATCATCCCTTTCTGGTCTGATTTAGGAGTCATAAAGTTGCGCTATTGTGAGGCGTGGAGTCTTGAGTTGTGGGTCTGCGAGGAGCGTCCAGCAATTCAGCATGGTGGCCGTTAGTCGTGCCCCGAACGGTGACATGCTGGTGAGCGAGGCGTGGCTGTGTGTGTGTGTGTGTGTGTGTGTGTGTGTGTGTGTGTGTGTGTGTGTGTGTGTGTGTGTGTGTGTGTGTGTGTGTGTGTGTCTGTCAGTGTGAGTGTGAGTGTGAGTCAGTGTGTGTGTGTGTGTGTGTGTGTGTGTGTGTGTGTGTGTGTGTGTGTGTGTGTGTGTGTGTGTGTGATTCACCTCGGTCGCCTGCTGGTCACCCAGCCAGTCTTCCCCATTACGGAGCGAGCTCAGAGCTCACAGACCGATCTTCGGGTAGGACTGAAACCACAACACACTCCACACACCGGGAAAGCGAGGCCATAACCCCTCGAGTTACATCCCATACCTATTTACTGCTAGGTGAACAGGAGCCACACATTAAGAGGCTTGCCCATTTGCCTCGCCGCGCCGGGACTCGAACCCAGCCCTCTCGATTGTGAGTCGAGCGTGCTAACCACTACAGTACGCGGTGTGTGTGTGTGTGTGTGTGTGTGTGTGTGTGTGTGTGATTCACCTCGGTTTCCTGCTGGTCACCCAGCCAGTCTTCCCCATTACGGAGCGAGCTCAGAGCTCATTGACCGATCTTCGGGTAGGACTGAGACCACAACACACTCCACACACCGGGAAAGCAAGCCCATAACCCCTCAAGTTACATCCCGTACCTATTTACTGCTAGGTGAACAGGGGCCATACATTAAGAGGCTTGCCCATTTGCCTCGCCGCGCCGGGACTCGAACCCGGGCCTCCCGATTGTGAGTCGAGCGTGCTAACCACTACACTACGCGGTGTGTGTGTGTGTGTGTGTGTGTGTGTGTGTGTGTGTGTGTGTGTGTGTGTGTGTGTGTGTGTGTGTGAGTCGGTCTGCCTCTCTCATTACATGTATATCTATTTACCTGTCTGCCTGCCTGTCCATACGTGTCTGTCCACCCGTCTCTGCTGCCTGTTGTTTCGTAGTTTCGCGTCCCGTCTAATAGCGCGTTTATCTTTGTTTTCATGGGCTGACTCTATCTCTGGCGTGCTACACGTGCATCTGTCTGGCTTGATAAGTCTCCATTAGAGCTGTTTATACTTTGTGTTTCTCTGCCTCTATTCTCACAGTAATGTTGATATGGTACAAGTATTTAGGGATATGTTGTCACTGTATGCCTTATGGTGATGCACAATCTCTCTCTCTCTCTCTCTCTCTCTCTCTCTCTCTCTCTCTCTCTGCTATGTTGATAATTTTGACAATACCATTATTGCTACCTAATCAATAATCGCAATAATGGACTAACATTATCATCACCACCACCACCACCATCACCACAACCTAACATCCTCAGTGGCTCGCTGTGGGGTACATAACTCATTAGCAACGTCTGGGGTAGCCCATGAGGAGGAAAATACTATATTCAAGAGGTGGTCCGACACCATCACTCAGCTGGAGGGAGGGAGAGACGGAGGCAAGTAGCGGTGGTCTGGTTAATGGGTGGTAAATCTTGCTACGACTTCCTCTCTCACTGGTGCATCTACGGGAAGTGTGACGCTCTGCCTCTTGTCCTTGATTCCGCGTGTTACGTCCCTTTGTTGTTAGTTTTTCTCCCCTCTTCTTTTCTTTACGACAAAGTTGGCGTTTTCATCGGGCGAGCCATTTCACGGCTGCCAGTTTTGGAAGCGGATGTCTCAGCAGGTTTTCCGACGTGTTATCTCCACTGAAATCTTGGATATTCGTGAGGGTGTCAGATTCAATCAAAGAAGGCGCGTCTAATGGCTCTTAATTGCACTGTAGCACTGCCTCTATCTCTGGGATTGTGTGGTCTTCATGTTATATGCCGCCGCGCGATCAAAATAATTCACATAATCGGCCCTCGGGTCTGCAATCACCTCTTATCCTCAAGGAAGCTCCTGTGGGAAGGTGTAGAGTAATCCCGAGTCATGCGTGGCGTCTCCCTCTTAAATACCTGACAGCAAGGGACCTCGTGTGGCTCCATCCATCACAGGGATGCCCCTTCATCACGGAGGCGCCCTCGAGTAAGCGTCCACCTTCGATGGTCTATAGCACCCTTTGCCAGGTAAGCCCTCATTAAGCGAATGTTTTCCACCGCATCTGAGTCACAGCGGCGCTAAGTAGAGGTGAGCGTCCCTCTATCAGCCGCGGCGTGACCGCCGCCTTGGAGCGTTACAGAAGCAACAATTCTACTTGATGTGTGAGCTACTCAACTCGCTCCTTATGCCACCACATCAAGCACCTCGTTCATCCCCTACCCACCACCCTACCAGCCCGCCCCACCCCCACCTGGCAATCCTACCCACCCCATCCCGGCATGCTGATGGCGTCACATCACAGGAGGCGACGCACTGTGGGGTAATGTAACTATACACTGGTATGAAGGAGATGTGCCGATCCCCAGGAGGCACAGAGCAGCTCAGGGCAATTCGCATTTCTTCCAGGAGTAAATAGGCGCAAGACGCGATGTGAAGGAAAAAATGTTTGCTGTCTTATTAATTCAATGTGTTTGAATTCCAGGTTAATTTGCAATGAGAAGAAGGAATAGATTAATACGTTGGAAATACCTGTAAGAGATAAAATGTGGCGAGGAATCCTTGGTTTGCACATCCTTGCATTCCTAATTTACACAAGGATTCCTGCTTGGATAGCGACAAACTGCAGTGGCCGTCCATCAAGGGCCGAGGGTGCCAAGAGCTCGTGAAGGCAGGCTATTGGTATTTGTAACACCACTATGAAAATAAACCAACGCCAAAAAGTGATAGGGAAACGAATTAAGAATCCAATGTATCTGGAACACTGACAAGAGTCACCAAGTTAAGCGCAACGTTTTCTTCTTTCTCTCTTTTTGTTCTTAATGAAAAAAGTTGAAAAGGATAATGCAAAACATTCGTTGCAGCAAAAAAGATGTCCAGTGAAGCAAAGAAATAATAAAAAAGAATGGGAAGTTCGTCGGCTCCTCCTTGGTGGCTGAGTGGTTGAGTTGCTGGCCACACACCTGCCGCGCCACCAGAGAGAACTCTGCTTTTTAATCCGCAATAAAGTGACACGGCCTCAGACCGCCAATATCAAAACCCCACATTTTCTTTCAAATTAGCAATAACATAGATCATTAGTCGATAAACTTTACACATCGCAGGCGAGGGAAGGATATCGTAGTTTTTTACCTCAATGAATCATAGCAGTGAGGAAACTGCGTTAATGAAATGTTCCGGAACACTAAGAAGGAAGTCACCCCGGCAGGAGGAGCAGCACTCATTGCTTGCCTCGGGGGAATGACCTCTCGGGACCACCTCTCATCTTACGAGCATCTGGAAGACGAAGCCAGGCAGAAATATTACGTGACAACGGAGCTTCGCGACTCACTCACTGAAAGAAAACGCAACCTACCGCAGAAAGACTCACCAACTGAATTTCATGCTTGTGTTCACCTGTTATGGCCTGGAGAAGAGAGAGGCGAGTGGGAGAAGACTGCGGGAGTAGAGAGGGGACGGAAGGAGGACTAAGATGACCAAAGGAGAGTCAAAATCCATGTGGCCCAAACACTGTCACTCATTCCTGCTCTTTTTTCTTGAAGCCAAAATTATTTGATGATTAAAAAGGTTGACATAAGAAATCATTCTCACAAGCACACAAAATAAGTAAAAGACACAAGGCATCTTAATTTCACAAGCATTGTCACTTAGTATTCGTATGATTTCGTACAGATCTAGCTGCATGCTAGATGAAAGTCTTAGAAGTAGAATCCTCTCTGAAAAGTACAGAAAACAAGGAAAATAAACATGCCGTATCTTTTTCGCCAACATTGTCACTTCTGCAACAATTTCTTACAGGTCAAAATTGCTTGATAGCTCAGAAGTTTAAAATAGGAAACCACTTTCACAAACACACTGCGTAACTAAAAACAAACATGCCACTTTAATTTGCCAAGGTCTCGTGGAAGGAGGAGAGGATGCGGTAATTTGGAACACTCCCCTTCCTTGGACTAGATCTCGCGGAATATTTCAAAAGCGAGGTGCACATTTTCTCCCCATCCCTTCTGGCTCGAGTCGCAGCGAGGACGTACGTGCCTTCCCGGTGGCCACGACGCAAGGCGTACACAATGGCGGGAAACATGGAAGCCTTGGTACCGCTGATGAGTCTTCTCCGCCGCACCCACACTCAACCTCACCCGGTGGTGCTGTTGCCGCTACACGTGTGGAGAAAAGTGTGTACGAATGTATGAATAAATTACTTAAGGTTTCGCTTCCGTAACTTTGATCAAAAAAGCACTGCCGGAAAGATGAAAAGTAATGCTCGAGACTTGGGAATACTTCCAAAGTGGAGATGATGACAATGTGCATAAGGTAAAATAAAGAAGTAAAGACGAACTATTCTAGATTGAAAGTTTCAGCGACAAAATCGTCTCCTGCACTCACGTCCCCCTATCACATCCCTTACTCGCCGGTCATTCGTCGTGGAAGGTGTATGCCATCGCCACTAGCGGTCATGAGGCAGGAAATAATCACAAAGCCGTTCATTTCCAGGGGCGCGAGGGAGACACACACCACTGACGCCAATACCTCACGTTCGTCCCCCTCCAGAACCTCCGCACGCTTTCTCTACCGCCTACACCATGCAAAAAACACGCAATAATCTCTTGATATTCGCCCACGTCGTGAGTATCGCTTCTCACACCCACAATCCCCTCACGCCCGCACTACCCGTACATCGCCTTCCCTGTTTACTCCTGCGGGCAAAACAATGGATTTTTGTGCGAGTAGACAAGTAGAAAGTCTGATTTATTCCTGACGTTAAAAGAAATTGTCTTTCATCCTCTTCTTTTGGCTTTGTTCGAATTCGTGGTTGTCGGTGTTTATTTTCCAATGCATTATTATCTGTAAACCACAGAAGAGTTGCTGAACACTGGATCCGGGTCAGTGATAACAGTTTTCTCCTTTGTGTAACGTATTGTAATTTCGTGTTAACTGCACTTGTCTTCCTCGCCAAAGGTTACGCTATTGCCCTAATTTCCATTTGTCAGTTCACGGCTCTGTTCTCTTTGCGGTCAAGGAGAAAACCAGGAAAGCTTCAATAGATCGACCGACTTTGTGCAATCATAATAGGACCCTTTGTGGCGAAGAAGCGTTGGAGTGACAGGGCGGTGGTGATGTGACACGGAGATAGCAAAGGATATCATGGTAGGGAGGTGTGGTTCGCTAATATGGGTATGTGATAGGGTACTGATGGCAAGGCAAGGAAGAGAGGTTGCCATACACGTGTGTAGTGCCAGTGATGTAGTATACGAGAATGATGATGATGAAGATAGCGAGGTGTGGTGGCAACGTGTCACTGGCCAACAAACTAAGACAGTCTACATAATCAGAAACAGAGGAGCAAGAAACTGCGCATCTACAGAAGTAAACGTTTAGCCAACCAGATCACACGCTTGATAGCCAAACACAGCGACCTGGGATCCTCGTTAAAGATATTCAGTAGAGGTGCGTAGCGGTGGTCCCGAGTCGCCATCAGAAGCGTAGAGACGATGAGGAGCAGGGGACATTATAAACATTCTATTGAAACCATTATCTTTCAGCCACAGAAGCAGCAGAGCCTCACTTCTTCAAGAAGATAAAAAGACGATAGAAAAACGCGATCTCACGCGCAGCATTTTCACATTACAATACAAATGCACAGGGATGGTATCGACGAACCGTTCTCCGGACGCACCACTTGACACGCGCAGCTTCTTTCAACGGTACTTCTATTTTTAGCACAAGGACGTGATCGGAAGTCGAAATGTTGGTGACCAGTCATAAGAGCAGCACATGTTTACTACCACTACTGACTCACCGGGCCGGATCTAGACTCCACCAGCAAAAACTCGGCCTGGAAACAACACCACCTCCTCCACCGCCTCCGCCTCCACCTGGTCACCGCTCGGCAACTCACCTGGAAGAAAAGATGCGTTGTAACGGGAAGCACAGGAGGCTGAGTACGTGCTATAATTACACATGAGGAAACAATAAATACTGCCACACCCCCCCACCTCTGCCGTGCAGGGGACGAGAGTAGAGATGACAAACCGGGTGTTAAAAATTTACACTTATTAACTAAATGCTTACTGTCAACACCCTCAGTCCTGGTTGTATAAAGTAAGTAAAAAATACGTCCTTTCTTGCTTGATATAAGAGAAAACATGGTAGTTTGTATATGCAACGCAGATGTAAAGTACACCATCCCCCCTCTCTCTCTCTCTCTCTCTCTCTCTCTCTCTCTCACGCACACACACACACACATTCACACATGCACACACACACACACACACACACACACACACACACACACACACACACACACACACACACACACACACACACACACACACACACACACACACACACTCACTCACTCACTCACTCACTCACTCACTCACTCACTCACTCTCTCTCTCTCTCTCACACACACACACACACACACACACACACACACACACACACACACACACACACACACACAGCCCCGCCTTGCTCCACGTCGAGGCAACACCCGAGACAGGCATGTTATTCTGAACTATAAAATGGTTGGAGGAACTTGATGTATGGAACAAAGAGGAACCACACTGCATATTAGACGCCGCTGGTCACTTACCGAGATGAATCACGTCATTTATCATTCGGGAAAGCTGCACTCGTTTGCTTCGGTTTTGTTTTTACGAGTGATAATTCTTTTCTTGTTTACTATTTCAAGTAAGATGTCATTCGTGTTTTGTTTTGTTTTTCTCTTGATCATTATTTCAGTTTTGTTTCATACACACACACACACACACACACACACACACACACACACACACACACACAGATAGTAGTAGTAGTAGTAGTAGTAGTAGTAGTAGTAGTAGTAGTAGTAGTAGTAATCGTAATTGTTGTTGTTGTTGTTGTTACTGTTATTATTACTATTATTATCATCATTATTATCATTATTATTAACATAATTATCATTATTATTATTATTATTATCACAGTGATTATCATTATCATTACCATTATTATTATTATTATTATCATCATCATCATCATCATTATTATTATTATTACTATTATTATTGTCATTGTTGTTATTATTGTTATTATTATTATCATTATCATTTTTATCATTATGATTATCATTATTATTATTATCTTTATTATTATTATTATTATTATTATTATTAGTAGTAGTAGTAGTAGTAGTAGTAGTAGTAGTAGTAGTAGTAGTAGTAGTAGTAGTAGGTAGGTGGTGGTGGTGGTGGTGGTGGTGGTGGTGGTGGTGGTGGTGGTGGTGGTGGTGGTGGTGGTGGTGGTAGTAGAAGTAGTAATAGTATCATTATTATTTAGTAATAAAACCATAAACAAAACAAAAGTAACAATTTTGTGTTTATCCAACTTAAATACAAAGACAAAACCAGTCTTGCAAAAGATTGAACTCAAAACTTATCCTAAGAACAATAGAAAAACTAAAACAAAAGAAAAAGAAAGATATTAATAAATTCAATAAAACTTAGAACTCAAGAATATAAGACACACTGTTCTTCCTTCCGAGCCATTACCATTACACAACCGCAACCTCTCAGGCGCCCAAAGAAAAAAGTCTTCTCTCCCTACTCTTGTCCTATCCACCAACAACTTTCCATCAGGAGCCTCAGTGTTACAGACACGAGAATCCATCACCATTAATCGCCGTGCAACTGAAAATACGTAGCCATTATTACGTTAAAGTGTGACAGACAAGGTGGTGACTAGCAGTGGAGCGATGGAGGCAGTGTTTAACGAAGACAGGAGAGGCAGTGATAGTGATGGTGGTGGTAATGGAAGTATTCGATGTAATCACAGTGGTGGTCGAGAAAGTGATGGAAACGGTGATGGTAATGATGGTTGTGATAGTATGGGTGGTGAAGGTTGTGCTAAAAGAGTGGATGCGTTATTAATGGTGGCGGTGGTGGTGACGGTAGTGACGGTAACGGCAACAAGCTGACAAATTTAACGCTCCAAGCCCCATATTTACGCGACACGACATTACGGTGCGTCTCAATCTCCCAGACGCCTCAACATGCATCAACTGCACCCAAAAGTCACCAGCAGACTAACACCTCCCTCTTGCTTCCCACGCCCCTCTTTCCTCTGCCCTCCTTCCCTAGGCCAGTCCTCCTTTGTCTTTTTCCCTTTTTCCACGCTGTCTTCGCCTCAATTCTCCGGACAATTTATCCAACTAGAGAGATTATCGTGCTATAAATTTGCCTCTCTAGCCACAAGTTTACCAAAGGGACGGAAAACTGTCCCTCCCATTTTTTTTCTTTTCTTTTGTTTATTTTCGACATTTATCGGTTAACGGGAATGTCCACGAGGCACCTGAGGCTTTGCTTGGACTGGTTAGCAAGTATATGATAAGCGTCTGTTATGAAATGCTGCTGGAGAGTGACCAAGTGTGTGTGAGTCTGAATTATCCATATGTAGCTGTAGCACTTACTGTACGAGTGGTGATTGAAGAAGAAAAGCAAGAGGAAGAGGTGAAGGAAGAGAAAGAGGAGCATGATTACGATACTGTAGCAAGAAAATTAGGTAACAGAGTGTACGTGCGTGCGCATATATATATATATATATATATATATATATATATATATATATATATATATATATATATATATATATATATATATATATATATATATATATATATAAGAGAACCGAACAAATTCTCTCTCTCTCTCTCTCTCAGACAAACACACCCACACCCTCACACACGACACTGACACAAACGCTCCAGACAGCACCAAGAAGAAACAACGCCTCAAGAAACACAGCAGACCGATATAATTACCGCCACCAAGGACCCCCTACTGGATCCCGAAACAGACCGGACACCAGCACGCGAACACCAGCCACCGCACCGCCGCACTTCTATACTATTAGCATGCAATGTGTACCATAGTAATGAGTGCATACTGCTTACACGTCCCTGTCAGAGGGGGTGTAGGAACATACCTGTGGGAGCCTTCGTCATTATTTTATTTATTTATTTGACTTATTTATTGGCTTATGAATACATACAATACAACTATACAAATATATGCATTACGAGGATTTGAACTGTTCCTTTAAATCTAAATTCTGGAGTTGGGTTTTGCTTATATCGTTATCTATTACGCTATGTCTGCATATATCCTCGCCTGTTGGGGTTGATTCTATTAGCCAAGTCTGGTAAGGGAAGTCAGGTTAACGAGGTCGCCCAAGTGGAAACCTGCGTGATGGATAACCACGAATCACGGGACCAGGTGATTAAATCAAGACTTACGGGGACCTGGCAAGCGGGTGACGCCTCCCTCCTGCACCGCCACCGTCAGAAGTACAATTTTCCACCTGTGTGCTATGCTCTCACCTGCCGCTTCCTCCTGCCAGGTAGTGTAACAGTAAAATGTAAAATGAACTCGCCTTACTTCCGTCCACCGCTACATGATCTGTTTTTGCAGCAGGATGTTTTTAGTATAAGTCTTCCATCCAGCAACATTCAATAAGAAAATAGTAGGAAAAATGCATGACACTAGTAAGCCTACATGTGGCAATTCCTGTGTAAAAACATACCTACTTATTATCCATATACTATACTTGTCCATAATCTAATCTAAGCTCTTTTTAAAGCTTCCTACTAACTCGGCATTAAATAAATTATTGAGTATATTCAACGCGATTGCTGAGTCTATTCCCTTTCTATTCTCAGTCCAGTGATGTATAATGATAAGCTTTTCCAGGATCAATGGTACATTTTACTTTCAGTCCCCGCCTCCTTAATAGCGTGAGGCTGTAGGACTTCGCCGCCTCAGGATTGTACTTTATGGGACACAGGTAACAGGAAAATGAGAATATTATGCACACGTGTCGGCAGGTGACTATATTATACACCCGAGCCTCGTAATCACCTCGCCTGATCGACTCTAACAATCAGGTGGGATATCTTAATTGCTAATATTTCTCAGGGAATCACTTCACTCACTTAATGCAGACGCTCAGACACCCTGGCAAGGAAGTACAAATAGGAAAACAAAGAGACGTTGCCTTAAAGAATGTGAAAACTTGACTGTGGGATTGTCTTGGTATCAATGGTGACAGCAGGGAATACGAAGTAATTCTTTTTTTCATCTTGGATTACTGGATTACATTAAATTTGTCCCTAAAAGAAGGAAGGAAGGAGAAACCTTGACGTTAAGCACATCTCTACTAAAAACTCTGCTTTAGATTTCGATACATGTTATATGTTTGATCTCCAGTAACAATTGATAACCATGACTTGTGACAAATTCAAGTACACACAACAATAGTGATGATTAGTTGATGGCTCTGTTCATTCACCAGCGTCTGATTGAACCCTTCGCGCCGGCGCTACATTCCATCCTTGGTTCGTTCTTCTATTTTCAGTTCGCTCTCTTAACTAAAAAAGAAAATTAAAAAAAAAAGGAAGGCCCCAGACAAACACCTTACGCCTGAGATGAGTTAAAGGGTCTAACCTTAGCATCTATTAAAGGCTTCACGGTGACCAAGGCATAGTCCACGAGTCACCTAACGAGACTCAGGATGCAATTTAGCCTCGCGTAAATAATAAGAATCGTTGTCTCGGCTGTCGCATGCAAAGTTTACGGGGAAGATCAGAGTGTGGCCGAGCGAGGCACTTCGTTCTATCGCTTATCATGGCGCTCCTCTCCCTCCCGGTACACCTGCGGCCACTTGAGTTGTGAGCCGCTCTCATGCGACCATAATGGAAGTGTGGATCTCAGGACACTAGCTACGAGGAGACGACGACTGCAAGCCACGGAGATCCAGCTGAAGCTCATGCTCTGTACACGGGCACAGAGGCGACAAATAGTGTATATCAACAGAAACAAGCAAGTCCCGCAAACTGACCACGTTTACGCTGTCACCAAAAGGCAAAATGTTGGAATGCAAATATTTTCCAGGGAGTTTACAGCGAGATAGAGAAACATAATCTAAAACACTTTTGTCCACAACTTTACAAGATTCAAAAGGTTGTAGTTGAAGTTACACTTGTTCTTAAGGATATTTTTAGGCTTCTAGTGATGGTTAATAAGATTTATACATCTTTAACAGGAGAAACACTCTACACAACCTAGCTAGTACTTTCGTGGTCTTTGAAAATAGTCGTGGTGAAAGAGCAAAGTGTTTCAGGATACGGACTAATGTTAGAGAGCTGGTCGCCACTCCAGCGCCCGTCACGAGTCAGCTTCTCTGGGACACGTGAACCTCCTCTATGTGAATGGCTACAAACTATTCAAACATCATCTGATAAATGAAATAATCTCCGGACGTCCGGTGTGTAATTACAATTCAACATTAGCATATTCAGGCAATGTGACAAACTGTGCTATATGTCTGCCTCATATGGCTAATTACAACAAATTTTGTCCATACTACAATTACGCTAATCGTGTTGTAGTGTAAATAAATCAGCGGCATCCTGTTCACATATATTCCGCAACAACAATAACGTAAACTCATAATTCTACACCTCGCTCCCTCAATTCACTCATCATGACCTGCTGGGGAGTGAGGCTTACGTCTATGTAGGGTTCGCACACTTCAACCTCTCTTTTCTTTATAGATCGAGTGAAAATACTCGTTATACTTCTGGACTCCGACATTTTTACCTCCTATTAAGTCTTACCTAACTTCTTCGTTATCCTTCAGATCACTTTCACCCTCAATTTTTTTCATTTTTGCCTCGTACTCTAAATCACAGACTCTCAGGTTTCTTCTTGGTTTCTAAGTCAATGCATCCCTCCTTGAGCTGGGGAATTCATGAACAATATCTCAGCGCCTTGGACAATTAGCTGCAATAAAATACATAAATATTACACGACTTTCTTTTTGGGGGGTTTGAAACACATGATAAAAAGTAAAAGGTATTTCTCATGTAAGAGGGGAGAGCTGACCGAGACCAACATAAAGGCCCACTGAAATGCAAGTCTCCACTTCAAACATATATAAAAAATACCAATTCGGATCTATATATTTTTTATTCAGATGTTAAATGTATCAATAAAACACAATGCAACATCTCTAACCCAACACGCAATTTTCTTCATAAAACATACTTTCCTACTGTGCATTCTTACACACACTGGTCATGTCATGCAGCCATTCGTGTACCCTATCACACAGGGTGACTCTCACAGCTTTAAACATCCAGTCATGTCCTTCCATCACTATCTCACTGTAATTCTAAACTATCTTCCTCACCACACGTCACAATCCTTCATGCCAGATCACCCTTACTTCCTTCAGTCTCTTACTCCAAACGGCCAAATCTTCCTCTTACAGTGTTCCTCAAGTTGTGTCTTTCATTCCTGACGTCCCTGCATGTGCTCCTTCCCTTCCTTTCCCTCCCCTTCCTTCCTCCTCTCCCCCTCACCACCCCGTCCTTCCCTCACCAATACAAGCTGACCTCTTATTTATGCTGCCATCAAACATTCTGGCGACACTGTTTACAAAGACAGGCCAAAGTTAGTATCAGGGATCCGCATTTTTGTCTGGATTAGGACGATAATTATATGTCGTAAATATGCATATGCTATAAATATGTTCCTCTATTCTGTAACACCACTTCACCATTTCTCTCTCTCTCTCTCTCTCTCTCTCTCTCTCTCTCTCTCTCTCTCTCTCTCTCGCTGATACATCCGTAAAATTGATTTCTGACAGGCGCAATGCAGTCTCTCAATAAATATGATCCCAATCTGCTTGATTTAACCTTCTGATACATCGGCTCAATTTTCTTTATTATCTACTTTCCTCCGCGTATTTTTTCCCTGGCAAGTCAAGATTATGTCAGGTTTGCAAGGGAGACGAGTAAGGAATCGACACATGCATTAGGAGTGTAAGGTCAGGCAGGCAACGCGCCCCTGAGGAAGAAGAAAAAGAAGAGGAAGAGGAACTTTTGAAATAATTTACGAACACATGTAAATATATGCAACCCCAGTCATCGCTTTGTTTGGAAGTTGTGGTGTGGCGTATATTCTCTCTCTCTCTCTCTCTCTCTCTCTCTCTCTCTCTCTCTCATTCATACAAACAAAGGCGCGCACACACACACACACACACACACACACACACACACACACACACACACACACACACACACACACACACACACACACATAGCAGTTGTCTACATTTAGGTACAGTCATCCCCATTTCCTCTCCTCCTGGGCCGCGTCACAACAACATTCGTCACTTCGCTACGGATACACGAGGAAATAGCGGCTGTCTGGATAAGCAAATGATCTGCCTTCTTCACCAACACCACCACCACCGCCTTCAACACCACCGCGGCCACCTCCATTCCCTCCTCGCCCTCTCCTCTCCTTCCTTCTTCTGCGCGGGTGTGGTTTAGAGCACTGCCACTCCCGAGGCGATTAATGAGACGAGATATCATTCTGTCAAGGAGGTAATTGCTTCCTGTTATGCCGTGTTCCCGTCTGATCAAATTTACCACCGCGCGGAAGTCAAATGCAGGAATGAAAGGAGAAAATGCGCTATGTTGAATATGTATATGAACAATTGCCGGCGTTATCACCACCGGGAGACTTGAGATATCAGGCACTTATATAACACTCTGATAACATGAGCGTAAGAAATCATCGGGCAATGTTCACAATGTACTTCATCTTAGTTCGTGCATAAAAAAAAAGAAAAAAAGAGATTAAAATAAATGCGAAGACAACTTGAGCACCAAAGGATATGTTTTAAGATAAACTTGCTCACTGCTCTTAACGTCAGGACCATTAAGCACGCTAGAGCAGTGATATTACGACTTAGTAACTCAGTGGGGACTTCGGTAAACATCCAGACTACTTCACTTTGACTGTAGACTGAAGGAATGGAATCGAGGGAGAGAAAAAGCCATGTGTAATAAAGCAATGATATTAAGTCTAGGTAACTCAATAAGACTCAGGTAAACTTGCAGACCACTTTCCTTTGAATGTGAAGGAAAGAAATCGAGGGAGAAAAACAGTGATACAGTGTAGCTAAACTAAAGAAGCGCCCTGCTGAAAGACACAGGTGGAACTAATAACTTCAGGAAGCTCAACTGTCACTATAATTATTAGCACGAGGGAGATGCACACGAGCGCCATTGTACGACACCACGTGGCGGTGCTGGTGAAACTGATCCAGGATGTGACACAAGTGATAAAGGAGCAAGTAATATCGTGGCTACAACTTAAACTCTATAAGAAAGCAAAGTTGAGAAACAACTGAAAATATGGTTTATGCTTTTAAATCTACATAAATAAGTTGATTCAATATATCAGGTTGAAATGGTGATACAAACGCAAATTTTCAAGTAGGAACATGGGTGTATTTCAAACTCTTCCCAAAAAAGATGAAGTTGGGATGAACATCAAAGTGTGCAACATAATCGTTTACAACAAAATAAACTGCAACAAAACTTAATCAGATGTATTAGGTTGCAACATTGATATAAAAAAAAAAGTAGGGTTTCAAGCGACAACGTGACTACATTTCAAATTGAAAGAAAAGCAGTTTGGGAGCAGATTTAGTTAGCTAAAGTCTATTTAATAAAGAGGCAAGGGTAACTAAAAGTACAAGAATGCAATCTTGATTCAAAAGTAAAGTTTCATCCTAAGTCGTTTTAAATATAATCTCAAGAAACAAAACTCTAGACTACTTCGTTTCTAATGTGGTGTGAATGAAAGGAACCAAGGGGAGAAAACAAAGATAAATATACTTTGTCATACTTGGGTGTACTGTATCCTTCCTTTCCTTCCCTCTGTTCCTTTCTTTCACTCCATATTCAGAGTGAAGTAGTCTGGAGGCCTTAGTTAAGTGAAGTGATGAGAGTTAAGAGTCACAAGAGACGTATGTTATGAGAACACCACCAAGGACACGAAACAAGATCCCTCTTTTTTTTAGCCAGACGTCGAAAATGTGGCGTCGCGTGAGGCAAACCAGACGGGTATTGAATAGGGGCAATACACAGTTTCCGGAGCAAACTTCAAGCCACACCCCGGCGTTATCACGGATCATTTTACGTCCATCCATCCACTTCACTTTGACACGAGAATGTTGATACTGCTCACTACTCAATCCTCAAGGACAATGTTTGATCCCTTTCCTCTCCATTTGTTGTCTAGTAGAAAGAAACACGGGAAAAAGACCTTTATTCCAACACATAACAAAGACAAGGCTCACACAAACGTCCTTATCGATCCTTTACCTTCAGCTGTCGTTCCTATAAAATGCATTGCTCTCTCACCACTACTGTTTTCCAAAGCCACACAATGATTAGCCGGATTGTCAAGGGTTTTTCTCCCATTAATAATATAGAAATGATTTCTGTCAACCTGGCCACGAAAATCCCCACTAAAGACAGTTATAATTTCAACTAAAACCATTTGAAAGTAGTGGAGATGCGACTAATAGTGTTTCAGGGTGCAGTCCTAAAATATAACCTGTGCTAAGCCTTACTATGGCTTACTCCACGCCTCTCCCTGGTATGACAGCAAGAGACGATGGACGAAGAGTTATCCAGATGGCTACAGTGGCGGTGAATTGATCAGCGGTTCCTACTGTCCGCGTCAGAAGTGGTGGGAGGGGAAGGCGTCTCGTTCACCAATATGTCACTGACACGACTTGACGTTTACGGGCCGTAGTCATTGTGGTGCGATGGAGAGAGGTATGTCTAGGCGCTCTGACGCTCTCCTTCTTCTCCTCCTCCTCTTCCTCCTCCTGTTCCTCCTCCTCCTCCTCCTCCTCCTCCTCCTCCTCCTCCTGTTGATGTTTTTAGTTGCTCCTATTGTTGCTGCTGCTGTGGTCACTCTTGTTCTTTGCTGTGTTCTTTCTTTTCCGTTTCTTTTGTCATCATTATTTCCATTTTTCTTTCTTTTCTTTTATTTTTTTTCTTCTCCTTCTCCTTATACCTCTCCTCCTCCCCCTACCCATGCTTTAACTATTACATTTATCTTGAATTGTGTTATAGATTTTGCTATTAATTTTCCTCCCCATCTCTTTCCACTCTCACACAGCCACAACTCCCACAACTCCTCCTTCCCTCTCCACACATCCTCCACTTCTCCACCTTGGATAATGAGAAACACCACCACAGTTGTACCTTCTCTTCTACCTTTACCGACACTCCTCCTCCTCCTCTTCTAGACTACCTGTTCCTCTGCCCCTTCCTCCACCCTGTTAGCGGCCGATACCTCATAAAACAACCTCAAGAATTATAGGGATAAAAACAAGATTAATCACTCCGTCCATTGTTATTCAGGGCAAGAGCAAAAAATTAATCCTTCTATATATACTTACAGTCAGAAACACGGTCTCAAATGACTTTAATGGGAGTATATATATGTCTTTTTTTTTTTTTTCTTTAAAGCGTATATAAATTTGAGTTTCTAGAAAGGTCAGATCATTTGGTTCTCTGTGACAGAAGGAATGTTTGATATGTTAAAGAATTAGACTCTGTTTAGATGTGGAATGGTGAACTGAGGCAGCTGGATCTAAATATGAGAAGACAGGGAGGCAGGCGGATGGTGAGTTGAGAGAGAGAGAGAGAGAGAGAGAGAGAGAGAGAGAGAGAGAGAGAGAGAGAGAGAGAGAGAGAGAGAGAGAGAGAGAGAGAGAGAGAGAGAGAGATTGGATAAGGGCTCTCTCTCTCTCTCTCTCTCTCTCTCTCTCTATCTTTCTATCTATCTATCTATCTATCTATCTATCTATCTCTCTATCTCTCTATCTCTCAATCTGTCTCTATCTCTGTCTTACAAGTCACCTTTCTTCACCACACCTCGTATATACTCCTCGCCTGAATTCTGCTCCTGAAACTAAACTTAATTGCACTTTTTCTTCATCCCTGCCAGTGTTTCCTTCCCAACCGATACCCTAATTAACAAAACAAACATCCTGAAAATCTCATAACTAATATCTTTTTCCTACATTAACATTTTCCTTTAACAAGTCTTCTTTCTCATGAGTCCAAGCACACCACTGTTACACAAACCTATCTTCCAAACAACACACTTAACTTTTAGCGTTTTCATGTCATTAGCATTTTTCCTCCTTTGACTCATTCACGAAAAAAATAAATAAATAAAGTCCCAATGACGTCACCCCAAAAAGACCTAAACTCGTTCCACAAACTTACTTCTCAAACATCGACCCTTGCTTTTACCCAGTCATACAATTATCATTCCTCCTCCTTCACCTCATTCGCCAAAGAAAGCCACTGCCCTCACGGCGCCAAACGAGCCAGCAACTGTACCCCTTCCCCTGCCACTCCTTGCAACTCAACAAGCTAGTTTCTGACAGGGGACAAATAGAGACAAATAGGTGAAGTCAAACAGGGCGAGAAAGGCCGACAGATTACCAGTTTCAATGAGGCAGAGGAAAGACAAATAGGGCCTAACATACACCCTATAATTTGGAGTCCCCATTGGAGAAGGTAATTACAACCTCACCGAGATTTTTGGCTGACATTTCGCAGGTAATGAAGGACTAATTACGGCCTCAGCCCACAGGTGTGTAGCCCACGCCGGTACCTGAGGGCCGCAAGAGGTCTGACCCTAGGAAGTGGTAAAGGAGTTTCTACGTTTGTTAGTGTTCCTTTTTTATTCTGTTGTTTTAATGGTGTTGAATAACCACGGTGCGATTCAGGATCTATTTATAATATAGTGGTTTAAGGGATATGTGTTCTCTCTCTCTCTCTCTCTCTCTCTCTCTCTCTCTCTCTCTCTCTCTCTGATAATATTCATCAATCAAACAAAATAAAAACAGGAAAGCACAGAACATTTCCAGGACAAAAAATCCGCTATTTCCTCCACAAACTGAACTCATCACAAATAAAAAAAATAATAATTCGGTTTCCATTTGAATAAAAATACCATTAGTAAAACCTTTCCTGCAGTCCATACATCATCGTGTTGGTATAATATTCCCGGAAGTAATTACGCATATTATACCAAGGAACATCAAGACATATAAAAAACTAAATTGGCTTACGTTTTATTTATTATCTATTTTTTTTTTTTTTTCAGTCGCAAGTCAAACAGATCTTAGCCTTTACCCAATCGCCTTTTTTTTTTTCCTTGGTTCGTCTTCGTGACACCAACAAAATGCTAAGAAGATTTACAACTACTCCTATCGAAGAGTATGTGAAGATTTACAACTTTCTTATCTAGGGATAATGAATACGAATGCACTAATGTCAAACTTACCTCCCTTCTTTGACCATTTTGTAAGTGACAAGTTGAGCAGACTACTTGCCCCATTTTCTTCATTGACCAGTCTCCTTGACGTGAGATAAAAATATAGACAAGGAGATATACAACTTTTCTATAGAGGGAATAAGAACGTCACCTACTGACTAACGTATACATTTTCTTTGATTATTTTGCGTCTAGTAATTTGAATTGACACTTCTCATTTTCTCTCCTTGGTCAGTCTCCTTGACACAAAAAAAAAAAAAAAAAAATCAATGGTAAGGACATTTATAGCTTCCGTATCAAAGAGGAATAAACAAGAGTGTGGCGCATTACCAGCAGTGTCACAGGTGCTGTAAGTACGGACAGGTGCATGTGTTTGTATAGGATCACGTTATGGTAGAGAATTACATGATGCAGGTGTGTGTCGAAGAAAGATTGATATGTGTGTCAAGGAGAGAAGTTAATAGGTGCATATAATTTTTTACACGTGCACTCAAGTTCCAGACATACAAATTAGAATACCATGTGAAATATAAGTAATCACTGAGACATAGATGGAAGTGTATTAAGGAACGATATTACGGGGCGAGGTGCAATTCAGTACACCCATCTATCTCTTTCAAACAACGATTTCAATCAATTTACATTCACCAATCTACATACCCTGGTGACGGATAATAATACACTCAGGACGGCAAAAGTAGTGATATAAGTAGAGGCATCATACAGACATTACATTGAATTGCCGCCACACCACAAACACATTGCGTTCATTTAAACTTCAGTGAGGATGTTGTTAGAATGTTGTTTCCCAGATATTTAGTGCACCTGACACTGAACATTTTTCTTATTGTGGTCTGCACGGTAGCGATAACTCCTCTCGATACCAGCGGAAGCACAAGGGCGACCGCTGCTCGTGAAGAAACACTCACTCCTGCATCAATTTTTCTTGCGTAAATTGCGAGTCATGAGTTTTCTGCCTTCAACTTCCTATCCTGAGCCTCCACAAGAGTAATAAATGAGTTACCCCTGAGCGTTGTTAGGAGTTGAATACAGGGCTCTT
>NC_059279.1:8478652-8578652 GCF_017591435.1 Portunus trituberculatus | reverse complement strand
CCTTGTCTCGGGAGCTTAAGATATGTGTGGGATTCAGACTTTGTATTCTGCCCAGTATTGCATTTAATATGTGACTGAGGGCGAACAAGAGTATAGGATAGAGTATATGAACTTCTGTATACCACCTTGATTAGAGAAAAACGCTATCAGTATTCCTTGATTTCTGTTACTTTCTACATAGATGTTGTTATTTGTGTAAGTAGACTCTCTCTCTCTCTCTCTCTCTCTCTCTCTCTCTCTCTCTCTCTCTCTCTCTCTCTCTCTCTCTCTCTCTGGGCCATCAGCACCAACTCCCAATCTTGCCTTCTATCGCGTGCACTCCGACAAGACCGCAGACCACAGCCCTGCAAAAGGTCGGGTGCTCGTCAGGCCAGCGCAGGGCGGGTAATGAGAGGCACCTGCTCTGACTGGCGATGGAGTGAGCATATCGCAGACTGCTGAGGCAAGATATTGTGGCCTGGATGTGACGGTTGGGGACACTGCCTAGATAAATATTTACCTGGAGAAGAGTGAAGGAAAGAAATAAAAAATTCCTCGTTAACTATATATGCTTTGAGAAATATGCATAGCTTTTACATAGACATACATTTTAATCGTACATATCACGCAGCTTTGCATTTAAAAAGTGTTATATTAACGTATAAATATAAAGTGTATACATAAATGATAAAAGAAATGGAAGGCTAAATGCAAGAAAGGTTAAAATTTATATACTCTTCGGGGTCAGAGCAATGAATGGAGGAGACTGAGATGTGACTGAAATTCCAACACGAGGATTAACTGCCAACTGTAAGACACAAACAAACTGACACTAAGCTAGACGGATCGTGCGAAAATAAAAGGCAAACAGAATACATTGCAATGAAATTAACCGACCGTTCCCTGATCACCGTAGCCAGTGTCTCTCTCTCTCTCTCTCTCTCTCTCTCTCTCTCTCTCTCTCTCTCTCTCTCTCTCTCTCTCTCTCTCTCTCTCTCTCTCTCTCTTCCTTTTTCGTCATTTATTATCATCTAAGTATTTACTTGCTTGTTTTTTTTTTCTTTTGTGTGTGTGTGTTTGTTTCTTTCTTTTCCATGATCTTCAATAAATCAATTTAAGAAAAAAAATGTCAGTTATATTATTTTCTTCCTTTCATTTCTGCTTTTTTTTTTTTGCAATATTTTACTTATGTCCTTATTCTCCTTTTTTTTCAATTTCTCCCTTTGTTTTCATTTATGATCTCAAATTAGTCATATAAAGAAAATACAGAAAATGTTGCCAGTTTTGTAGCCTTCGTCTCTCTCTCTCTCTCTCTCTCTCTCTCTCTCTCTCTCTCTCTCTCTCTCTCTCTCTCTCTCTCTCTCTCTCTCTCTCCGTCATTTATTATCGTCAATCTATTTTCTCACTATAATATCGTTTTCTTTGTTTCATTTTTTTTCTCTCGCTTCGTTCAAGAGTCCTATAAGTCAGTAAAATAAAGCAGTCCTCGGATCTATGCTAAAATAAAAACAATAATGATAGTACGCTACAAAAGATTACCTAGCAGATACAAACTCAAGACAGATAAACCCTTCACTGCTAACTGCTGGCCTTGGATGTGACGTTGACACTACTAAGAAGAGAAGAAGAGAATTGAGATGAGGCGCACAGAGAGAGAGAGAGAGAGAGAGAGAGAGAGAGAGAGAGAGAGAGAGAGAGAGAGAGAGAGAGAGAGAGAGAGAGAGAGAGAGAGAGAGAGAGAGAGAGAGAGAGAGAGAGAGAAAGTGCATGATGCGAAGTCCCACGCCGGCAGACAGGTGAGGGAGGTAACATGCCAGGTAATTAGACAGGTGTTCCATCAGAGGGCGGGAGTATTAATAGACGTCATATGTACCGGTCATGTCTGTCTGTCTGTCCATCAGTCCACCAGACCCTCCACTTCATTCCTTGCCCACCTGTACGTTATACAATGCTCCATAAATATAATCTGTTTTATGCACAACTACATAAATAGGTAATGCTTATATGGTACGTAGAAATAGGTAGGTATGTTTCGTAGGGGCAGTGCAGCGTGTAGGCCTGGCAGTTTCTTGAAGATTCACTTATGTTTTTTTTTTTTTCCTTGTGTTCTTGTATTCAATTTTTTTTTTTTTATCAACTCAATTCCTTCATTGTTTCCATGTTTATATGAATATTCAATTGTTATATGTTTTGGTCTAATCTTACGCGTTTCTGGCATACTATAACAGCTGCAACATGTTATGCATGTCCTTGTCTTCTTGTATCTAACAGTCTCTTCTCAACGACTCAACAGATTCATTATCCCTCAGTTTGTTGGAATAATGAAAGGTTAAGATATGTATTGGCCAATGTCCCATGTATTTCTGACGTACCAAAACACAGCAGCAATATATTATGTACCGTTATCAGATAATGAAAAGTGTCACTCCTCATTCCTTCGCCGATAATGCTGAGTGTCACCTTCGTTACAGTTGATTTGGTTAGTAGTGCAGCCGTCCATCACGTGAGAGTAATGGCTCGTCACGGCAGGAATGGCATTTCCTGGGCGTCTGTGTCCCGACGTTGCAGCCTCCTTTATTTTTCTTACTTTCCTGTGTTTTTACGGGGAAAAATCCTTTTCTCAACATTCAGACTGGAGTTGCTGTGTGGTGCATCTTCCATTTTCTTTTCAAATTCAATATTGTTCATGTTCATTTTTCTATTCGTTTTGTATTAAAATGTAAACAATATAATATTTTATCTAAGAATTACTTATTTCACTTACGTTAGTTTCATTTTCTGCATTGCATACGATGTATTGACTCATCAAATAAATATAGTCATTAATCCAGTCCTCTTCTATTACTCATTCGCTCACTTAATAATCAATTCAATAATGATAATCTCTTCATTCACTTTTCTATCGCTTTCCTTCAATTTTCTTTATATTTCACACTGATGACGGGGAGGGGAGGAAAGTTTCAGGTACTAATCAATAACGTATTCTCATTAATTCGATCTTTTATCATTCACACATTTATTCCCTGTTCAATATAATCAGCCCCTTAACTTACTAATCAATCGGTTGCATTCACTTTTCCACACTGTTGATGAGGAAAGTTCCAGGAAATCAATAAGAATATACACATTAATTCAATCCTTATGTATCACTCACTTATTTCTCTGCAAGTCAATATGAACTTCCCTTAATTTACTGACCCACCGTTTGCTTTCACTCTTTCTCACAACTGACGACGAGTAGAGTTTCAGGGCAAGGTCAGGAGAGGGACGGATCCATTCATTGTCTCCCTCCGTGGGGTGACAAAGGGGCGTAGTCACTCTTTGTCCAGCCGCTTCCGTGGGGCCCATGCACCGCCGCATGGGCCTCGCCGGAGATGTAGGACCGCGTGATGGATTGTACTTTGTATGACGGTGGTGGTAAGGGTGGTGAGATATGAGTGTTAGTAGTAGTAGTAGTAGTAGTAGTAGTAGTAGTAGTAGTAGTAGTAGTAGTAGTAGTAGTAGTAGTAGTAGTAGTAGTAGTAGTAGAAGTGATGGTGATTGTGGTGGTGGTGGTGGTGGTGGTGGTGGTGGTGGTGGTGGTGGTGGTGGTGGTAGTAGTAGTAGTAGTAGTAGTAGTAGTAGTAGTAGTAGTAGTAGTAGTAGTAGTAGTAGTAGTAGTAGTAGTAGTAGTAGTAGTAGTAGTAGTAGTAGTAGTAGTAGTAGTAGTGTAAAAAGAAGGTTCACCACAGTCACTACCACTACTACTACTACTACTACTACTACTACCACCACCACCACCACCATTACCAGCATAGGGAAGTCTAATTCATCAGTCTCTCGGATTACTTGGCTGGACCGCCGCACTTCCCTCCCACGACATTTTAATTGAGAAGCTGGTGTTGTTATCCACAGATGCATCAGTCGATACCATGTCATTGCAACCTTATGTTATCCCCTTATGTTATTGTTGTGTAGAGTAGGCGGTAATTAGGAACCACACCCTCCCACTCCTCTCCCGCCATCTCATCCTCCTCCTTAGCCAGTGTTCCCCAAGCCCA
Organism: Portunus trituberculatus; assembly: GCF_017591435.1. NCBI lineage: Eukaryota > Metazoa > Arthropoda > Malacostraca > Decapoda > Portunidae > Portunus > Portunus trituberculatus. The sequence goes on along the minus strand of NC_059279.1, from coordinate 8,574,633 downwards.
TTTTCTTTATCTCCTTCCTCCTTTCCTGCTTTTAATTTTCGTTTCCTTCCTCATAGGTTTCTTTAGCATACTCCTTTCTTTCATTGTCAGCCTCCTCCTTCTCCTCCTCCATCCTAACTTCCTATTCTTATATTTCAACTTAAGCTCCTCTTCTACCCTCCCCTCCACCTCTTCCTCTTCCTCTTCCTCCTCCTGCCCCTCTCTCTTCCCATGAGGCGCCGAGACTGGCGGGGTGTTAGGAAGTGAAGGAATAATTATAATACTGAGCTGATCATTATCAGTCTACCGGTCCAATTTTGTTTTATTACTGCTTCAGGCACCTTGGGATACCACTCGCACCTTCACTACACGGCTCTGTGTGTGTGTGTGTGTGTGTGTGTGTGTGTGTGTGTGTGTGTGTGTGTGTGTGTGTGTGTGTGTGTGTGTGTGTGTGTGTGTGTGTGTGTGTGTGTGTGTGTGTGTGTGTGTGTGTGTGTGTGTGTGTGTGTCGGTGCATGGCAGGACATCATTGCCCCTTCCAGGAATAACTCCTCACGTATTCCCTCCGCACCTTTTTGATTTCAGCCCTGCATGCAATTGAGTCTCACCCGGAGGACCGCTCCAGAAACGACTGCCATCAGAGCAACACCAGTCGGGCGTGTACACCTCTTAAGTCCTGAAACGGAGCTGGGCGGATACCTGTCGATGGGGCAAATTGTGACAAAGCATACCTCGCTGAGGATGCGGCAGGAATAAATTCATAGCATTATCTTCAAGTGTTTCCATTCCGCTGTAATCGCGGCAGCACCTGATGCAAGAAGTGGAAGAAAAAAGCAGACTTAATGTGTTCCTTAGCGTCCACATGCATTGAAGCTAAGTGAGGGCTTCCGGCCGATAGTATCAGCTAACACCCTTAACAACCCCGCCGCCTCTCTCCGGGCTGCAGTTCGTCTTGCCATTAGGGGCCCCCGGGCTGGCGTCTAGTAGGGTTGCTGTCAACACGGATTACATCGTGGGTAATGCGAGAACAACAGCTGCAGGGTCAAGCTCCGTTATTTTCGTCACAGGAGCAAGTCGCAACAAGGTTTGAATTGACTTGGTGTTACTTTCATTTTATTTTTTTTATTTAATGATAGTGTCTGCTGATGCTCCCCACAACGGGCAGTCAAGGCGTATTGATGTATCATAAGACAGTAACATTCAATTTATGGTAAATCTTAGATCATTTATTTTCCACAGCTGTAACACTCGCGCTTCAATGACGCGACCCACTGTGCACACCTCTCCCTAGAACCCAAGCTGGAACACTCACATTAGCTATTCTTTCCGACAAAAATACAAGCAGACTAAGAGACATTCACGAACACACGCAAACACACGAATTTGCTACAAAATAATCACGTTTTTTGCCAGTGCGAAAGAAACAAGTAGATCACGGCCGGGCGTCATGACAGAACTGAGTGAGGGCGGGAAAGAGGGAGGAAGGGAAGGGTTGTGTAGGTGGCATTGGCCGATGCGTAAGCTGAGGCCTGGAGGAGGGACATACTGAGCTCAGGACCATATATCGTCCACACCTTTGCTATCAGACCAACACGTAGCCTTGGATGGGTGTTATCGGCGGGCAAGGGACCTCAGACACCAGCACCACTACCAACACTACCACCAGCACCACCACTGCCATCACCATCATCAAAGCTGCTGAGGAGACTGCCAAGTGTAGGCCTATTTGTTTCTTGCAGCTTTCTTTTTAGTTTCGTTTAAAGCCTTTTAACGAAAGAAAATGTGAGTAATGTATAAATGTTAGTGGATATGACGTTCCTGTGTTTTATATCACACCACCATTAACTGAAAGACTACTACGTGGAATTTTATAATGTACAAAGTCTAGTGGACGTGATATCATTATAAAATCAACTCACATATATATTTTCTTCAGTCTTTCGTTGGTAATACGGTGGTAATGATTTGAGTGACTTCCGGTGAATCGTTATCTATTGGACTATTCTTATAAATGTTTTGTAAATTTTCACGGATAATACAGAAACAGTGTGGTCCTGCTCGTCCTGATACACCTAACGAAAACTTCTGGATTTTACAACAAAACGTGACTAACCTCAAACTAAATATTAAGCGAGCCCGAGGAATGTACGAGGATGGGTAATAATAGAAATCGTGGGAACAATTTGTACATAAGCCACTATTACTTCAGATACGTGACTGATAAGATGTTTATCGAGGAAACATTGAAAACTTTTTTACATCTGAACTGAACGCTCCAAACAGGTTTCCATGCGTGTATCTAAAACAGGCGCTCATATATTACAAGGGATAAGTGTTCACTAGGTTACGATACTACATTTTGAACTAAGTAGCGTGACTTTACAAAAACTCCCCCAACATTATCACAAGAGTGCATTCCAACAAACCCCAGAACATGAATAAAACTCCCTTTTTGTATTGACGATAATACCACGAAAGAAAGTGAATAGCTTGTGTTTATTGTGTTCATCGTGCATTGTACAGCCAACACCACAACTAACACCATCATCACCAACACTCCTCAAATATTTCAGTCAAGCATATCTTTCCCACACCTGTAGCACACCTGCCTGCCACTAGAATTGAGTTCGAAGCCATACATTTTTTAGCAGAACACGTGTAAGGCCAAAGTTGTCTTCACCACCAATTTATCATCATTATTTCCCGCCGTAATCGTTCACTAGACTCATGTGCATCCAAACCACCCAAGACCTCCCCTGTGTAACATTCCACGCCCGATCAGTATTCCCTAACACAACCTCTACTCATAAGCATAACTCACACTACGCATCCTTGCCTCTCCCCCTCTCCATTCCTCTCTCTTCTTCCCACCCTCCCTTCCTCTTATAACTGCGTCTAATCCTTCCTTACTTTATTTCTTCCTTCTTTTTTTTCTGCATTAACACTTAGGAAGAATTCTCTCTCTCTCTCTCTCTCTCTCTCTGCTAAGTGTCCCGCACGTAAAGTAAGGTGAAGGCAGACGGGCAGGTAGAAGCCAGGTAACATAGGATGAGAAGGGGGGCTGGGGAGGGGTCAGCTAATTGTCATGCAGGGCGCAGGCGGACGGTAGCCCCACCTGTCACCCACCTGTCATCACACACCTCATCCCTACCCTTATCTACCACCTCGCGTAGGCCTAGACACGCCCCGCCCCGCCCCAAGCTGCCCCGCGACCCACCCACGCCACACAGAAGCCGTCCCTCGTACAGTCCCTTCCCGGTATCAGTGTTTGCCCTTCCATTCATACCTCCTTCGCCAGCCCCTTCCTTGCGTCCCCTCCCCCGGTATACGCCCACCCTCAGTCAATATTTGCTGTTGCCATTTTCACCTTAACTTTTTTTCTCCCTCTCTGTTCCTCGCGTAACAAAATTGTCTTCTCATGACTTCTGTACACCGGCGGCAATTTACCTTCCGGGTCGCAGTTTCCAAAGACCAAACAAATCATCTGTCTGAGCTGTAAAAATTCTTGCCCCTTTACGATTCCATGACTTTGTGGATGAACTTTCCCATTCACTTCCCGGGCAGAGTCATTGCGTTCATCATTTCACCAGCCACTCCTCACTCTTCACTCAGTCTCAGTCACGATCTTTCCTTTCTTATCCTTACCCAGTCTTAGTCTTCGCCGCCGAGAACTAAACGATTCCATAACCTGGTGTACTTTTTCATTCAAGAAGTCATACTCAGCGTTTACAGTTTCACAAGACACTACTCATTCAGCCTCCGTCACGACCTTTTCTTCCCTCCTCCCACGTCCCAGGCCAAGTCGCCGCCGCGAAGGACCACACACACATGAATAAGAAAAATCCCAAATGCCTATGAATGATTAATCAGATGACATTTACCTCATTGTATTGTGTTCATGTATCAGATTGCCAGGCTGGGGATTACATTCATTCACGATATCGTTAAGGCTACTTGTGAAACCACCAGCCTCGTGGGGATGACGCTGACGGACAGGAAATGGTTCTTGGATGTACCTGGTTCTTTATCATACCTTGCGTCGCCTTGAAGGTTCACAGTGCTTGGTCAGTGTGCATCATCAGTTCAGTTCAGTCGGTAATCAGACATCGTTGTCTTTCCAAAAGGTCCTTTCTCCAATTAGACTTTTCTTCATATTTGCTTTCCTTTCTTCACGTTATGGATTTCACTTGTATGTTTATCTCCCCTGCTCATTACGCATATATCCATATATTTAGTAGAAAATTTCTTAATTCGTCCATCCTTGCAAAAGGATAAGTGTTGAAGTAAAGTAATCCATTTATTATGATGGCTTGTGTATAAGACAGAATTTATGACCGCCCTTATAGTTTCAGATAACTTGATATAATGATATAACACCAAATGGAACAAAGACAAGCACTTTAATCATTGTAGAATTGATCAATTCAGGAGCCATCTAAACTCCCGGAAAACTCCACAGCGTCCATACTCGTCTCCCGCTCAAGCTTCTTTTAGATCCTGCTGTCCCAAGAAGGAAGAGCCTCCTCTTCTTAACATAATATAACCTAACGTAACATGCTTAATCTACCATTAAAGTTTATAGCATCCTTCCTCTACTCCTACTCAAGTTCCATCCAAGTAGATCTTGATGTCTCGAGAAACAAGATCATTCTCCGAACCTTACCAAAACCTAAACAAACCTAACAAAACCCAATCTAACCTAACCTGTCTAATCTCCCTCAAAACCCCACATCATCCCTCATCCACTACTACTCAAGTCCTTTCTGGATCTTGATGCCCCAAGAAACAAGATCCTCCTCATCCTCCTCCTCCTCCATCTCCAGCCACTAATAACACGCTTAAATTCCTTCCCGGGGCCCATACCACGCATAACCTTTCCTTTCCGGAATGTGTTAATGAAGAGTTTTTCCCTGGAACACACATAAGAGGAGGCACAACTCCGTCTTTGGGCGACGCTAAACTGTGCTCGGAGCGTCCACGTTTTTACAACCCAGAGGGAGCCAACGACCCACTCCGGGATGACTCAGAAGGACGCACCACCACTATCACCACCCCCACCACCATCACCACTACCACACTCCCCTGGGACACCACCATCATGCCACCTGGTCCTGCTACTCCAATCCTTTGTTTTACGACACTTTTTTTTCTAGGTCTTTCCGAGAACACTTCAGTAAATTTGATCTCGCCGGTGCTATTATGAAGGACGGTCTTACTATATTGTTATCTTCTTTTTCGTCAATTTTCCTCTTTATACACAGCTACACCTATCACACCGTAAGCTAAAAATATCAGGGCCCGATTCTAGGAAATATTACGTGTGTATATCTTTACAGAATTAACAGAACCGTACCAAACCAAAAAGACATTTCTTTTCATATAATTTTCCTAATCATTATCTACGACGCACATCATGCAGTACACTAAAAATAATAAATAAATAAATTCAAAAAGTTAAAACAGGAAATACAACGCCGAGTGACATGACACGGACTGCCACATGTAGGCTTGATGGCTTCTTGCAGCTTTCCTAATTTCATCATTTCCTTACTGAATTAATTTAATCCTTCTTAACTTGACCTAGAAATTGGTAATGACTAATGGAAAATTGAAAATACGTCTTTTAATTTCCAAGTACCTCTTCTTATCCTAACAGCTGAACTCTAAGAAATCTCGCTGCTCATTTCTTATACCCATTCGCTACCATCTGAAATTCCTTTATATTTTTTCACTTCATTTTTTACCTTCATACATCAGATACTTGGAATCTTTGCCGGAATATATCTATCTATATATAATCGTCTTTGCACCAAGCTATTCTTTCAAATCAATTAATCTTGCAGGGAATTCTTCACTGTATACCATCGTCCTCGTTTTTTTTTTTCCATTCTGAGCCTCACAAAGCTAAGTCTGAGGCGCGTTCCAGCTGGCGCGTTCATCAATCAGGCGCTTACATCCACCGCTTCATCCACCTCACCTCGCCTCGCCCACCAAGGAAAAACTAAACTGCTCTTTCCATTCCCTCCACCCGCTTCTGTTTCGCACCAGTACACTAATTCTCTATGTTATCAATTTAATTCAAGATCCACAGTCCATTGCCTTTCTGAATTACGCAGGTACTTTTTTTTCCTTGTTCCTCTCACTCTCCCTCTCTCTCTCTCTCTCTCTCTCTCTCTCTCTCTCCCTCACCTGAAGTTATTGATCGCTCTGAAGATTTCCTCCCTCGCTCGGCGCCGGACACATAAAGACAAAACGCCCGAGGGACACATAAGAATGCAGCTTCAAAAAGGCGTGGAATTTATTGGGCATTAAGTGTTGTAAGATATAATTCATTCCCGTCATCATTTATCATCAAGGCTCTCCTCTATTACCTCTTTAACTGCTCCTTACCAGACTGTAAATATCTCTTCGTATCTTCGTTTCTTTCTTTCCCTCTGTTTTCTGCTTTTTTCAATCGAAGATAAATTTCAAGAAGCGTGTTTTCATTATACAAAATCTGGTGTCCTCTGGTATATATTACGCACTTTATTGGACGTATATTGCATTAAGGTAGTACGTATGTGCGTGTCCTATTCAATTCTGACCTGCTTGTGTTTCCATAGAGAAAGTCTTTACCTGTGTGGTCTGTCTGCTTCCCCTACCGCTCCTTCGTCCTCCTCCTACCCTTTATCTCCCACTCTCCTCTCAACTCGTTCCCTCACTTTTCCTTCCAGTCCATCTAGCTCTATCACTCCCTTGTTTCCTCCTTCCCTCCGTCTTTTCCTTTCCCTTGCGCCACTCTCCCCGGGGAATGTCGCTCTCCTTCCACTGCTGGCTTGGACCACATCGATCAAGCCAGCCAGCGTCGACCCTCTTACGACAAATTCCTGATCCAACTTTTTCACCTCAATGTTTTTGTTTCCGACGGTCGGTCAGTACCCAGCAGACTCACGTCCTTTCAGGTTGCCGCTCCTTCCACTATAGTTCCTCTTATACGTTGTTGTTCCTCCTCCTCCTCCTCCTCCTCCCCTTCTTTTCCTTCTCCTCCTCCTCTTCCTCCCTCTCCTCCTCTTCCTTTCTCCTCCTCCTCCTCCTCCTCCTCCTCCTCCTTTTTCTGCATCTTAAGTCTTTCTGTTAAACACGGTTGTCTCAGCGACCTATATAGTTTGAGGGGAGTCGGAGAGAGTGGAATAGGTTTTTGGTTAAGTAAGACAAGTGCATGTAAAAAGAGTTGATATGAACCATGACACACACACACACACACACACACACACACACACACACACACACACACACACACACACACAGCCAAATCGACTCGGCTAATTAAGAAAACAATGTGTTGCAAATGGCGGAGCACCTCGTCAGGTTTTACAGCACGCAGACCCGGCCCCTAATAACACTAAGTCACCCAAACACCCTTGATGCACGAGCCCACGGCCAGCCAGGAAGCCCTCCGTAGACTAGACACCCGCCGCTCCTCACACCACCACTAAGCCTGAAAACATCCCACCGCAACCAGGGAACAGAGCAGCCTTGTGTGAACTCCTCCGGGCAAACACTTTCCTTAGCGTCACAGGAGAATGCTTTTATGTGAACCCCTTGGAGCAAACACCTTCCCTTAACGTCATCAGGAACAAGAGAGGGAATGGGAGTGAAGGGACGTCGGGTTCACTAATAAACACAGGTATGTATCCACTGCCTTTACAAACTAAGGATGTTCGTGCGAGGATGATTCCCCTTCACATTACTCAAGCTCCGAGATACAGGAATCCATGCCAGAAGGTTCAATTGTATAAGTATTTGTAAGAGAATGATAGGTGGTGATGGTGGTGGAGGAGAGAGTCAAGGGAACTAAGTTCACTCCTTTCCAATTCTAGCATTAATTATATACAATAAAACCGTATTAGTCAACGTCTTATAGAGTAAATATCTACATCACTAATACTGTGTGCTATATACTGGATACACATCATTAATTTTTGTAAATAAGCATAGTTCATAAATGTTTGAAGTTAGAATAATTTACCAAAAGATATTATCAACTTTTCTTTATCCTTTTAAATGTAGACACACTGACAGCTGACAACAATAAGTCACTACAGTCTCTTACTCTCTAATAAGACCGACCAAGAATCATGAAGAAAGAAAAAAAAAAAAAAAGAAAAAAACAAGGATGAATCCTTGCATTAATTCTTTAGAGTTCAAAGTTTTTATACAACAAACTGTCACACTATTCAAATATCACAACAAGCATGTTGATTGAGGGATTCCTGTATTGGGAAACACTTGCCTTGCCTTACCTGCGCCTCGGCCAAGCCCACACTAACACAACACCCAGACGTACGTACCTGGGGGAAGAGAACACCTGTTAGTTTGAAAGCGCGCTTCCTGTGCCAGATCAACACTTTCTACACACAATCACGGAACACAGACGTACCCTGGAATTTGTCTCAATCACTTGTGAAGATTACTTCCTTACCAAAAAAATTCAAAACATCACCACGAAATTTAAAAATCGTACAAAACAAAAGAAAAAAAAAGCGTCCCCTCGTATCGGAACCGCAGAATTATTTCATTATATCTCTGGAAACAAAGCAAAGAAGAGACGTTGCTTACACCACCGCGAGTCTCTTCACCCTCCTTGCCGGTGAGACGCAGTCGAGTGCACGGAGCGTCGAGGCTTGGCAAGAGACCACAGCCTACCAACCTCATGTTAATTGGCCGGGGCTGACCTCCGCCGGGCGAGACAGGCGGGCGCTAATGACATACATCCCCAGTGTGTCGGCGGCGTATGTGTGCCCGGGGCGGCGAGGGATGGGATGAAGATGAGCACGACGAGGAGGACGAGGAGGGTGGATGTGATTGATGACAGCCATGACACTGATGATGATGTGCAGTAAAAATGTGAGGCTGAGAAGCAAAAATAACAAGGCAAATATAACATCGATGTCAGTGCAGTGCTTTCAACTTTCTTGCCAGGGTGATTGTGAAAAAATAACACTACAATGACTCCTGCAGATATAACGCTTAATTCACTCCTGCTATCAAGTTATGCTATATTCATGATATTATGTGTGCTCAATAAGAGTAAAGAAAGAGTTGTTTCTCTGTAAAACTTGTCATGAAAAGGATTACCAACTTGTCATAAGAAACGGAAAAGAACCAAAATCACCAACTTCCAGAACACTCACATGCAACAATATGTATCAAAGAAAGACAATAAAACAAAATGCAAACTAAACAAATATATAATAAAATAAAGATACATTAAAAAGATGCAAGCAAAAACAAACTGATAAATACACACTTTAGAACAAACCAAACTAGGACAGAGAACAAAAAAAAAAAAGGAAAACAAACAAACAAATAAACAATCACACTTCCAGGAAATCTAAGCAACAGGCCAAACAAAAGCAAAACACAACGCATGACATACACACAACCACAAATAAAAAAAGAAAAAAAAAAAACTGGGGAAAAAAAAAACACCCACTCATACACACACACTTTCCATCACGCTGCAGGCACCCCGGAGGAAGAGCGCAACACCTGACGACGACTGAGGGCGAAGAAAGAGAGGTACCGCGCAGCCCTAATGATCCCAGTGGTGGCGGGCCGGCGGGGGAAGGCATTGGGGGGTGGGGGGACGGACTGAGGGAATTATGGGGACACCGGGGGCTTTGATGGTGCCGCTGGTGACGTCACGAAGATAAACACCCGCCTGGTCCACGACACCCCTTGAATACTCGTGCAGCTGTTTTGAAGCGCTGTTAATATGTTAATTTCTTCCTGTGAGTGGACAGATGTATAATCACCTGTGTGTTAGTTTATTTTGATTTATTACTCATATATATATTTTTTCCTAATGCTTCTTTTACTTTTTTTTCCTTCGTAGTGTTAAGTTAGCTGACTAATGGTAAGCAAACATCCATTATGGTCCCATTTAATACTTTATTTCTCCCATTTACGGTCATTCTTTTGTTTATCTTGATTTATTACTCTTATTTTTTTCCTAATGTTTCTCTTTCCTTTTTTTCCTTCGTAGTGTTGAGTTAGTTGACTAATGGTAAGCAAACACCCATTACGAACCCATTCAATTCTTTATTTCTCCCATTTACAGTTACTCTTTTGTTTATCTTGATTTGTTACTCATGTTTTAATTTTCCTAATGCTTCTTTTAATCTTTTCCTTCATGGTGTTGAGTTAGTTGACTAGTGATAAGCAAACATCCATTACGCTCCCATTAACACTTTATGTCTCCCATTTACAGTTACTCCTTTGATTATCTTGATTTATGACTCATGCCTTTTATTCCCTTAATGTTCCTTTCACTTTTTTTACCCCGTGGTCTTGAGTTAGGTGAATTGCGCAATAAGCAAATACCCATCACGCTCCCATTTGACCCTTTATTTCTCTTATTTACAGTTACTCCTTACTATTCAAGACTTGCTGGGGTCGTAAAGCATCCCGTTGTGCCGAGAGAGGAGGCTGTATCGCCCGTACACGGCCTGGGTATGCACGGTAATGGAGGAGTGAGGGGGTGAGGGGGAGAGGGAGTGAAGGGGTGAGGGGTCCCTGCGTAATGGAGGCATCGGATTAGCTACGAAAGAAAAGGTGAATGTGTGTGTGTGTGTGTGTGTGTGTGTGTGTGTGTGTGTGTGTGTGTGTGTGTGTGTGTGTGTGTGTGTGTGTGTGTGTGTAATTCACTGTTTGATCTGCTACAGTCTCTGACGAGACAGCCAGACGTTACCCTACGGAACGAGCTCAGAGCTCATTATTTCCGATCTTCGGATAGGTCTGAGACCAGGCACACACCACACACCGGGACAACAAGGTCACAACTCCTCGATTTACATTCCGTACCTACTCACTGCTAGGTGAACAGGGGCTTCACGTGAAAGGAGACACACCCAAATATATCCACCCGGCCGGGGAATCGAACCCCGGTCCTCTGGCTTGTGAAGCCAGTGTGTGTGTGTGTGTGTGTGTGTGTGTGTGTGTGTGTGTGTGTGTGTGTGTGTGTGTGTGTGTGTGTGTGTGTGTGTGTGTGTGTGTGTGTGTGTGTTTGTACTGTTCACCACCGCCACACGCTTCCTGATGACCTACAGCACCTGGGCGGAGGCTGTGTCGTTGTATCGCTAAGCCCTCGCAGGCTTTCCTTACTGGTCTGTGCTAATTGCCTTGGCTGATGGCGAACCTCCGTCAAGAAGGAATTTCACCTAAGTACCCATGATAACATAATACTTCCTGCTGATGCTACTGATACTGTTACACTACAAGGGAAATACAACTGTAATGCCTATAAGTGGTCGTGTTACTTCCACTACTTACCATGTGCTATACTCATAACTCCCTCTTACACGTACTACTACTAAGAGAAAGTAGAAAAAAAGGGAATGAAAGGCACCCACGCCAATCTCTTTCTTCCAGCTTCTCTTCCACAATCAATCAACTCATTAACATCCTATTTATTATACAGCACAGGTGAGACAAACGCATATTCATCAATGGAGCAGGACCCTCGTGTCGTCATCGCCGGAGTAAGAGTGAGAGGAGGAGAGAGAAGAGGAGAGGCAGCACCTGCCGGGTTATTCTCCTGGCTGGATAAGCACTCCCCTCACGTCCTGGCGATAGATAGCCAATAGATAGTGCCCAGGAGAGGGTAATGAGGTGTTGTGAATGGGGGGACACGGTGTGGCCTGTCACTGGTGTGGTCGAGGGATGGATTATGAGACCCATACATTTCTAAGGAAGAGCTGGAAGAGGTTATGGTTTGTGCCAGACAAGACTAGACCAAGCTAAGCTTCACGTGTCTCCTTCTGCCAACATACCATGACTGATCCTCGCTCCACTCTCAGCTTAGTGAAAGAAGAGGTGTTGAGTTATGTCAGACAAGGTGGAGGGTTGTACCAGGCGAGACTAGACCACACTCCACGCGTCAACTCACCGGCAACCTGATGTACACCAAGTCTGAATGATGCATTATACTTTTCACTTACTCTTAGCAGGTTTTACTTTTGCTTCTCAGTCTGAGTAAAATGCTAAAGTTCAAAGTACAATTTAACATCCAAGTAACACCAAGAAAAGTGATCGTGTAGTTCAAACCATCCAGCATTCGCAGTTTTATTGTCACATGGTAAACTCACCCGGGGTTCTTCAAATATAATAGCAAAATTCAAAGCCGGCAAACTATGAACGAGGAGCAATATCCTGTCACTGTGGTAATGATCACTCCCATAATGCTCCCAAGGCCCAATGGAAGAAAATGAGGCAATGGAACTCTGTCACAATTATTCACATGTCTAATCAGCCCAGGGAGATTCTCAGAGATCAGAAAATAAGTCAAGACAGTGATAAAGAGGAAGCTGACAGGTGAGATATTGAGCCGAGGAATCACAGAATATATGACATCTTAAACGACCAATAGATTATGAGAACTGTTCACACTGCAATTATTCGCTTTTTGTCTCCTTTAATAGTAAGGCCATTTGCTTCCTATCACCTGCCTCCCTCCCTCTCCCTTCTAACCCAATACCTTACTTCCGTCCTTCCTTCCACTCCCTCCATACCTCTCCTTTGTCTTCCCTAACTGCCTCCTTCCCTCTTCAGGAGATTCCATACAACAGCACCATCAAAGGTAAGGAAAATAAATGGATTCAGAAATACAGACTGAATATGTAACGTTTCTAAGGAAGAACAGAAAAAGGAATTAAGGTTGAAGGAAAAATAATAGTATTGATAGTAGAGGCAACAGTCTCTCTCTCTCTCTCTCTCTCTCTCTCTCTCTCTCTCTCTCTCTCCCAGACGGCGTCAACAGGGAGATTCATTATTTAGGATACAACATGTCGGTGATTATTTACATGAGACAATAAAATTATCCCGAATATTGCCGCCAGCTGCTGTGAACTATTGCAGAGACATACAGCAGGGACGTGAAGGGAGGGCGGTACACTCAGTAACCCAACGGTACTGAAGGGGAACTCAACGTATCGCCCAATAGAAGTTTTCCCTCCTGTAGGCGACGCTGACGAAGCTGCTGGGATGAGGTTATGAGGGGAGCAGGTACCCGAGTATGAATTATTGATATCACCTTGTGGATACAAGAGAGAGAGAGAGAGAGAGAGAGAGAGAGAGAGAGAGAGAGAGAGAGAGAGAGAGAGAGAGAGAGAGAGAGAGAGAGAGAGAGAGAGAGAGAGAGAGAGAGAGAGAGAGAGAGAGAGAGACAGACAGAGAGAGAGAGACAGACATATACAGATGGACAAACAAACAAACATTCAGACAGTGAGACAGTGAGACAGTAAGACAGAGACAGACAGACAGACAGACAGACAAACTTCCTCGATATCAAGAATGCAGTCAACATTTTTTCATACAAGTGCATTACTGAAAATAAATAAAGGAATAGATAAATAAGAGATCTAATGCAATTTTTTTTATTACTATCAGTCTATTAGCGGACACCTCTCAGTTAATTGCTCCTCACGCCGCACTCTGCACCTCCCAAATTAAGCGCGTAACTCAGAGTAACATATTAAGAATGCCTGACGAAGCTACTCTCAGCTGCAAAGGGGCTGGAATTTCTGAAGCGAGACTGGAAGGTCATTCTTCACGTCACTGGCAATAGAGGTGGTGGCGATGGTGGTGGTGGTGATGGTTGTGAAGGTGGTAGTGCTGGTGGCTATAGTGGCGGTGATGATGATGATGATGATGATGATGATGATGATGATGATGATGATGATGATGATGATGGTGGTGGTGGTGGTGGTGGCTTTAGTGGCGGTGGCGGTAATAGTGATGATGACGATGATGATGATGATGATGATGATGATGATGATGATGATAATAATAATAATAGTAATAATAATAAGACTAATGACAACCATATTAGTAATAATAATGATAATGATAAGAATACTAACAATAATAACAATCATGACAATATTACAAAGAAGAAAAAGTAAAAGAAGAAGAGGAAGAAGGAAAGGAAGAAAATGGCAGAAATAGTACATACATGTAGTAGTAGCAGCAGCAGCAGCAGCAGCAGCAGCAGTAGTAGTAGTAGTAGTAGTAGTAGTAGTAGTAGTAGTAGTAGTAGTAGTAGTAGTAGTAGTAGTAGTAGTAGTAGTAGTAGTAGTAGTAGTAGTAGTAGTAGTAGTAGTAGCAGTAGCAGTAGCAGTAATAGTAGTAGTACTAGTTACCAAACCTCATACAATGAAACAAGAATGAACCACACCATAAGATCCCTCGCCACACAACTAATTCTTCAACAAACACAACACACTCGAGGTTATGGAAGCACACGGCAGCTCATTTTCACCCTTACTTGTCTTGGCGGAGAGGCGAAGTGGCGGAGGACACATCATGAACAAGACAGCACCACAAAAACACTTCCAGGAACACAGAGTTACAAAGTTAGAAAGTGTCTCCGCAGCAAATAATAATCAATAATGAAGCATAAAAACACCAGTAATGCTAATGCTCTCAAGGGATAGAAACACCAAGAGTATTTCAACATTTCCACTCTTTACGTAAACTTCTCAATCACCGGCGAAGCGGCTCCGCACTGTAAACACTGCAGGTCAGGGTGCCAGTTTTGTCCACAACGTATGTTTATTGTCAAAGGAAATTGACGGTTTGGCGAAATGCTTTATAGCTCAGGATACACGTGCCTGGCATTTGGAAGCGAACCTTGGCCTCCTGCCCTCTCCAAAGATCACCATCACAAAATCTATTTACTCTGCCTACAACGCTCTCTAATACATATAATCCAATATCACGGAGACGAGACGTGAACTCTGCGCTACGAAGAGTGAGGAGCGAAAGAAATTACGTAATTCATCACTGCCCTTACTGATTGACGTCAAAATCGCCTTAAAAAAATGCAGAAAATTAAAAAAAAAAAAAAAAAAAATGACAGCTGAGGAAAGGCAAGAGGATACGAACCGCCTCGCTATTGTCATGGACTTGTAAAGTGCACTGCGCTAATGTATATGGGGTGATAGGTGTGACAATGAAGTGGCAGGTGAATCAGGTATGAGGAATGAGAAGAAAGTTTACATGCATCATAGCGAAGAAAAAAAAGAAGTCAGGATGAAGGACGGACGAGGAGGAGGAGGAGGGATTATGATGCAGAGAACAGGATGAGGAGTGAACAGAAGGAATGAGCGACAGACAAACAGACAGACAGACAGACACAAAAAACAGAAGGAGAAGGAATGCAGAAAATAAAATAAGATAAAACAAGGAAAACTTCAGGGAAATGAAGGAAAAGAGGGAAGCGATGAAAAAAGTGGGAGAAGAAAAGAAAGTAAAAATTAGAAAGCCAAAAAGACAAGCAGAAAAGGATAAAGGACGAGAGAGAGAGAGAGAGAGAGAGAGAGAGAGAGAGAGAGAGAGAGAGAGAGAGAGAGAAACACAGGCATGGAAGAAAATGAAGAATGTATGACAAACAACTTGCAAGATAAAGATGAATGAATGAATAATATTTTGTCATAGCATGTGTGTGTGTGTGTGTGTGTGTGTGTGTGTGTGTGTGTGTGTGTGTGTGTGTGTGTGTGTGTGTGTGTGTGTGTGTGTGTGTGTGTGTGTTACCTGTTGGCCACCACGCATCCAAAGCAGCCGGCAATATCATTATAATAAGAGATAATAAAAACATGACAGCGGGACCACTAAATAACAGGATTGGCCAAATAAGACACATCACCAATGTACCAAATGACGGGGAGGGTCGCGCCGCTAACAGTACACCAACCACACTGCCACACTCACCCGCTTCCTTACACACGCCCTGGCCATGCATACCTTGCCCGACCTACCCATTAAGTAAGACGAGCAGGTGATAAAGTCAGATAGACGAAGCCAAGTCAACACGTAAGGATTAATCAGGGTTCGTTGTTCGCGTACTTACTTCCAAACATGACCGCCACCCACATCACGTTCATTTTATCTTAATGTCTCTAAATATGCCCCCAGTGTTTTCCCTTATTTCGTCTTCCCATTGATTCACCTCACGTTCTCACTTCACTATTTCCTTTGCGCGCTATAATTTGACAGGGTTTTTAAGTGCAGTATTCACTAGCTCGGTTCCCTCCCCTTTAAACACGCGAATGGCAACGTGGAGTGACATTAGATGAGGACCACTTAGGGGTAATGCTGAGTTGCTGGCTTCACGCGAACACTGGGTAGCAGGAGCCTTCATTCCTGCCTTCAACGATATCATAAGACTGTTAACTTGACAGCCAAGCGTAGGATTTCAACCACACTTCCTCCTGATGATGGGATGCAATTAGTGTTCCTCTTCCTTATGTCACGCTAAAGAGCCATTCCTATGAGGCCACGGACAGTGAGGAGGAAAAGTAGCAGAGGAGGTGCACCGCATAATTCTTGCAGGAAGAATAAACAAAAGCAAAGAGTCGCGGTGGAAGCAAAAATATTCTTTAACAACACGAAGAGGAAGCACAAAAGAGGAACATATGACTAGCGCATGCAGAAAGGGAGAGGACACGACTCCTGAGGCACCGTATCGTTAACATAATCCAAATGCAAGCTCATATTCTAGGTGGTCTGAGTGTCTGCCGCCAGTCACCAATATGAAGTTGTTGCTTGACTCTCTGGTGCTCGCAATGACAGTGGTGAACGTGGCGTGAAGTAAAAACTTAAAGAAACCATTGAAATAACTGGTAATTCGAGATGTTTATGGGCGAAGATAACACAGCAATGTTTCTCGTATCGCAGATCTAATCAGTAGATAATCTTGCACGGCTAAATACGGAAAATGTGACTTTGAGGCGGTAGTATCGGTCTGGCGGTAAATGATAATGTTGAGGCGCACGTGTGAGTGACAGGTGACAGCAGGTGAGCACAAAGGGGAGAGCGCGAGTAGAGGTGAGAGAAAGGGGCAAAACAAGAGAGATCAGAGTTGAGGTCATATTTTTCCTCCCTCTCCCAATGCCATCGGATAACCACTGTGATTTTCTTCAAGACCGACAATTTCAAAGTGGCCCGTAACACCTGCCGCCCAAAAATATAAACTGCGCCCCTTAATAATCTCGGCGTCCTGTCTGCGTACCTCGACAACTTACTTTGGCACGCGATTTCGCCGGCCCAACACTCCGTTTCCTGAGTGCGTAATGGCTCCAGTTCCAAAAGCCAGAGCCACGCCACTCTACACGTTCTGCGCTAGTGACCTGCGGGGTGTTTGCGCTAACCCAACTTTCCCCTCCGACAGACAATTTTCTCCGGTAACTACAGCGTTGAAAGTTTTCCGATCATGTAAATGTCTTGCTCTTGTTTGGGGGATACATTATGATTTTTCCTTTCCCGTGTGTGCGTGACGGTATGTGTGCATTGCAATCAGTACTTTTTACTCCCCGTGTTTAAGGTAGACGAGGGACATCACTTGCACGGGAGTTCAGGATTCAACGCCCAGAGAGAGGGAAGTTCCAGCGTCGCCCTCTAGTCATCACCACGCAGGAACAGAATCACGCACATGTGTTTGCTCCAGTGTTTGGTGTTTTTGTGTTTTCATTCCTAATGGTTTAATTTTTTCTGAAGATCCCTTCTCTAGCTTGTGTATAAATGACGGATTTTTGTGTGTCTGTGATCTTGATAATTTACAGACAACTATTTACCTAGATTTTATTTTCATAAGATTATTACTTGCTTTACAACAACAATAACTACTACTTGCTTCCAACACTAAAAACATGCATCATATATAGTCCAAACCAAATTCAGTGTGACTATCCACACCACCATCACCACCACCACCACCACCCCGCCGCCGCCTCGAGCACACAGCACAAGGATGGATGGCACCGGTGTCTCCTGCCCTCAACTTCCCGCCCCACTCCTACGTACTCCACCAGCAGCCTCAACCGCAAGGAGTCGTGTTATTTATTGAGCAACAACATGGTATAACGCGGTAATGGCTGCTCGATCCCAATGGTACTCTGCCTCCTATATCTACCTGTGGCAGGGGAAGGCACGGGGAAGGCAGGGGGAAGGCTGGCGTGTCGCGGTCCGGCCAAGCTTCCGCCTCTGAAACTCCCGAAGCGATGACTCTATACGGCGACACGAAATTACTTCACTTCCTTTGTCAAGTGCTCCTGTTTGTCCTGAGGGTTCGGGAGGGTGGAAGGATCTGCTGATGCTCGGTCTTTCATCGTGTTCCTCTCTCCTAATACTAATGAGCCACAATTGATTTCATGTAGCAAAAGCACCTTATGTATCATCCTGAATGAATTAGAAATAACCTTAAAGCCTTCTGTTGTTTGATCTTTTTGTGTATTCCCTGAGATATCCAGTTCATAATTGAATGGGTTTTAGTTACAAAGCTTAGTAAATATCTGAGCTACCTTTCTTTGTGAGGTTTCAAGACGGCTTGATTCAGATCTACAATAATTAACTGAGTAGCCATCACATTGCAAAATCCACGAGGCCAGTTTAAGTTCGGGACGGAGTAAGAAGTGTGAAATCCAGCCACTTATTTTCACTCTAAGATAACGGTGTAAAATCCATCCAGTTGATTTCACTCCAGGACAGAGCAGACAGCGCAGGACCAAGCCAGTTTTCATCCTCCATTGCAAGTTGGACGGGAAACAGCCACCTGTGTAAACCCCATGGAAGGAAAATTGTGGTAATCAGGATGTCACCGTCAGCCGTGTGTCTCAGGTTAAGGGATTCTTATTCGCCACAGGATCAAAGGCCAAACAGACATATTTGAACTCTAAGGCATTACGTAGTTTGGTAGAAATATGACCTGAACTTTGCCTTATCACAACTTATTCTATTTTCCAATGCATTTTGTTTAATTTTCGCACCTAATTTTGTTTTCTATTGCCTTTTTATTCCTTTCTTACTTTGCGTGTCTCTTATCACGACTTATTTCTATTTTCCACTGCATTTCACTTAGTTTTCCCAACCAATTTTGTCTTCTAATGCCTTTTCTTTCCATTCTTCCTTTCTCTCACGGATTTTCCTTTATGTGTCCGTTCGCCGCTCAGGATGTGTTCGTTTCTCCCACGAAATTATGGCGAAGTATTCTCGTATTGTGACGCGTCTGTTACACACTCACTTCCGTTGCTCAGTTTGTCTTCCTATTGAAGCATCCATCATTCTTTCGTCTATAACCTGCATTTCTCACACTTTTACTGCCTACAAATCGGCTATAACTCTGCCTTATGCCGCCTTTACTAGCGGTAAATAGCCCATTACGGCATTAGGGCTTACAAGGGACGGAACGCAGAACAAGAGCGATCAGAGACTTCTTTAAGGCATGATTCCCGTAGTTCCGCTGATTTATGTGTTGAAAGTGGAGAGGAAGGTGACGTTTGGCCTATCAACAATGAGACAGGCGACGTGTGAGGTGAATGAGACTTCCACCAGACGATTACACTGAAGAAACGAAGATAGGGAACGTAAAATGCCGAATGGGAGGTTAAAGATAAATGATAAATCTTGATGCATTGCCTGGATAACCTTGACTATTTCTGTATTCTGTTTCCCTCTGGAACCGTCATAAAGGAACGCAGGTGCTTGAGGTAATAAATGCATTACGAAATGCCTATGCTTGGGTCTATGGTTGTTTGCACGGAGGACGGACGGCAATGTGCGTGAAGGTGAAGGGAACATTTAGCTTTCACGTCCTGCCAATTACAGTCTGAGGGCGCTGCGTCATGTAGGGTGCCCCGCTCGTACCACACCACGCACCGCAGAGGTCACGGGGGTCACGCAGCCGTCACCAGCGTCACTCCAACAACGCCCCCCACTTTCTTATCCTTCCTGATGATGCAACAGTGTGGTTGCGGTGACGTGTTGTCCCTCTCATGTCTCGCTCAGTAACGCCTAGTTGGTTTTTCACTTCATTGACAACAATCCAACGTGTTTATGTGGACTGAGTGGGTCTCGAGCCGCGGGTCACGCGATGGTGGGAACTTGTACTTACGGCAGAGGCCTGATGGGACCTTAGGCGATCCTGAGTAATACTGAGGACACGTGTTGGCATGCAGACTGTGTGGTGGAGTTCTAAAAGGTGCGTGTATTGCAAAGTTGGTAATACCCGGGAACAAAAAATCGATAAACAAATAAATGAGTAGATAGATTGATAGATAGGCAGTAGATATAGATATACTGACATATACACAACACAAGGTTAAACAAGACAGAAAAGACCAAATAACAAGAAAAAGTGATTAATATGATTACCATAGCACACAGAACAAGGTTTCAGAAGGTGGTGGGCACGTGCTTATCCAAATGCCAAGAAGTTAAAAGAAATGGAAGACTGGCAAGTTCACGTGTTCGGCATGAAGCATCACGAGCAAAATTATATCTACCTTGCATAGGACACGACTAGACAACTTGAGGTAGTCCCGCACGCAATCAACAGACGGCGACGAGCAGGCGAACACAACCACGCACTGCATCTGCTGTCTCTTACATAAGCGTGGATTATAACCATTGCCGCCGTGCCGATGACGGGCCGCGCTTCACGACACGTCACGGAACACTCCCAGACTTCCTCCTGGCGACGCGGGAACCCTCTCATCTAAAGAGAGCCACTACACGTTCACTCCTGGGGATTAGCATAGAATACAGTAATCCAGGAGGTCTCTTGGTCCGTCACACGTGAGGACACTACCGCTTGAGGCCACACGTCCCCAGGGAGTAGTGATAAAGACATAGAAGTAAACCGGTGGCCCAGCTCACCAGAACATCAGACGCACACCCACACGGACCATCCCAGAGGCGCTGCGAGTTATATCTCCCCATCGTTGCTTGACAGTTCCCCGCAGGAGCTCTGAGAAAATCGCATGTAACCACCAACTCACAGCAGGAGAGATGTGTAGATTCAAGCATCGCCGAAAACCAGCCCTCACCAGCAATGCAGCCAAACACACCCAGGAAACTTGTGCCGAAAAACAACTCGCATGACTCAACACCAGACGTGAGTGATGAAGGAAGATTGTGTAATGAGGGAAGGCGAGGGATAGATGAGTAACGAAGCCCTACCGGCCGACATGAACAGAGGAAAACAGAGAATATACGAGGCTGGGAATTAGGCTGATTAACCGGACAGACAGGAAATTACAGCTCTTCCTTAGACCACGGCAAAGACTGTGTGACTTCTCCTCCTACTCCTACTCCTACTCCTACTCCTCCTCCTCCTCCTCCTCCTTCTCTACCTCTACCCCTTCTCAATCCTCCTCCTCTTTGTTCAGTCCATGTAATGTATCGTCCTTCAGCTATTTCCGGTCTGTTAATTACAATACTAATCAGAAATTTCAATGAAACAAAGAGACGCATCAGTGACTTGACCGGCGGCCAGGAGCGAGAGGAAGGGTCGACAGGAAGAAAACGGGAAAAGGGAGAGAGGGTGGAGGGAGACAGGTGGTATTTGGTGGGCTTCGTTGTGACGGACGCTGATTATGTAGTGTCACTGAAGGCGATAAAGGTACCGACAATAAAGAAAATATGAAGCTAAAGAGAAAAGGAGGGAGAGGGTTATTCATCACCATTCATCAATAAACTCACATTCAAATACTTACAAAAAGTAATGTAAAATTATGCATAATTCTTAGTCGACAACACAAACTAAAGACTTAACCACTTCCAGATCACAGAAGTACCAAAGAATACAAACCATTCGATAGAGAAAAAAAGAAAGAGCCTGGTATTTGTTGGCATAAAGGACGAGCGGCACATTTCTTTTCAAGGACATGTCTGGGTTAGGACTAAAGGAAGAGAAAAAGAATGATGTTAACATCAACTCAGAGGAAAGGAAAAGGAGGAGGAGGAAAATATAGAAAAAAAAAGGACTGTCTAGAACAGAATGAGTGAAATACGAAGTAGGAGACGAGGAAAGAAAGAGAACATAAAATGAGAGGAAGGGAGAGAAAGAGAATAGACTCCACCCAAAGAAGGCAAAAGGAGGAACTGGATATAATACAATGACAAGAAAGGAAAGGAGAGAAAAAAAGGTACATAGACGGAGAGGTCGTGTGAGGGTTCCGCGACTAACATGAACCAAGTCGCAACACAAATGGTACATCATCCCTTGGCGCCTGTAAACTACTCTCCTGTCAGGGTGGGGAAGGTCCTGCGCGTCTGGCCGGCTACTTAAGGGCCTCGGTACAACAGAGGGCGGGCCGTAAACACCACCGCCAGTCAAACTAACACAGGAAACTCATAAACACTCCCCGCTGGAGGCTCACTTGAAGCCCAAAGCCAAAGGGAATAATTGTTAACAAGAGAATATGAGACTTCGGAGCTATGTTGTTTCTGAGAAGTCAAAGGAATAAGAAAAAAAAATTGATATGTGAAAGTTCACGGAGGTCTGCACTTTGTCATTAGGAAGCATGGGAAAGAGTGACATTACGGCAAGAGATACAGAGGTAATGCTGAGGTGTGTGTGTGTGTGTGTGTGTGTGTGTGTGTGTGTGTGTGTGTGTGTGTGTGTGTGTGTGTGTGTGTGTGTGTGTGTGTGTGTGTGTGTGTGTGTGTGTGTGTGTGTGTGTGTGTGTGTGTGTGTGTGCGCGCGTGCGTGCGTGCGTGCGTGCGTGCGTGCGTGCCTGTTGGGTGGGGGCGGCTCGAAGTGGCGTGGGAGGATGTGAGATGAAGGAATGTGAAGTCAAGGAAGGAGAGAAAGAGAGAGAAGAAAAGTTGAACTGAGAATGGAGAGTGAGCAAGCAAATGTGAGTCGTAGCGGTAGATGGAGGAGCAGCAGATGGGTAAGGAAGCAGCTAGGCAGGGAGGCAGCGGCACGGGCAGTAAACATAGGTGGGCTGGCTACCTGCGCACCGGCCGCCCTTGTAATGAGAGACGACCTACCTGGCGGGGCTCTCGGCGATCTGACTTTAATTAAGGTTATTCTTCATCCTTATGAGCGCGACCAGAGACGATGCAAGAGACGGGAGGCGCAGTGTTCTCGAGGCAGCTGCTAATGAGAACACTAGAGAGGGAGGCGAGCACACCGAGTTTCGCCCTTGCTGGCCAACGGAACTTAAATGATGAGTGGAATTATTACGGGAAAGAAATATATTAAGACAGGATATTTAAATGTTCTGAGCTCTTATAGCAATTCGATGAATTTACAAGTTATATGAATCATCGTGGCTGATTTTCCCAGTTGGTGATTGTTACAGGAGAAAAGCTACTGTATTAGAACGGTATGGTTAAAATTCTGGGTTTTCATGAGAATTTGAATCTTGCAATAAACTTTTTGAATTCTCGTGGTTGTTTTTCCCGACTGACGATACAGAACACAAAGTAAACTATAGAACCAGACACACTTCAAATCCGCAAAGACTTTCATTACAGAATGTTAAAGAGAAAATAAGACTACAAAAGCTTCAAGGAGTACAAATAGACATAACCTCAATTTCGAGAGAGAGAGAGAGAGAGAGAGAGAGAGAGAGAGAGAGAGAGAGAGAGAGAGAGAGAGAGAGAGAGAGAGAGAGAGAGAGAGAGAGAGAGAGAGAGAGAGAGAGAGAGAGAGAGAGAGAGAGAGAGAGAGAGAGAGAGAGAGAGAGAGAGAGAGAGAGAGAGAGAGAGAGAGAGAGAGAGAGAGAGAGAGAGAGAGAGAGAGAGAGAGAGAGGTGGAATGAGAGAGGTGGAATGAGAGAGGGAGGAATGGATACAAAGCAAGACAAAAAGACCCTCCTGACGGACCCTGTATAGCTATGAGGCATTAAGGGAAACAGCATGAAGCACAGACCACCGGGAACGCGGCCAGGCATGCAGTTATCATCTACGTAAAAACGAAAGCAATTTAAGTGACATAGTTGTGGAGTTTGAGCTTTTTATGTGATTTTGAATTATTTATGGGTTCGACTGTATAGTGTATGTCCTCTCTCTCTCTCTCTCTCTCTCTCTCTCTCTCTCTCTCTCTCTCTCTCTCTCTCGAACTGTATTGACGTTCGCCTAACGCCATTTATATGCAGCGCTGTATCCCGTCGGCAACAAATTTATTTTCGAATGCAAATTGTGGCTATGACATCTCATGAATCCCCCCGCTATGCACGGCCCGGCGCGAGTGACCAGGGGCGGCCCGCGTACCCTGCAGGGGAGGGGCGGCGGGGACAGGGACTCGGGACCAGGGAGGGGAAAGTGGTAGGAGAGAGGTGATGGTTTCCAATAATACCGGTAACATTAAGCGGCTTTCTCAATGACACGATTTTGCTGAAGTGGTGACAGAGCTTTATTTTTTTTATTCATTTTTTTTTTTTTTGTGTGTGTGTGTGTGTGTGTGTGTGTGTGTGTGTGTGTGTGTGTGTGTGTGTGTGTGTGTGTGTGTGTGTGTGTGTGTGTGTGTGTGTGTGTGTGTGTGTGTGTGTGTGTGTGTGTGTGTGTGGTGTCGTGGTGGTGGTGGTGGTGGTGGTGGTGGTGGTGGTGGTGGTACCACGGTGATTGTTATGATGATGATGATTGGAATATTGATTACGAGAAAAGATGCAGGTAAAAAGAAAATAGTGAAAATGCTGACAAGAAAATCTTCATCTATCTTAATTATGTTTTGCCTCCTAAAGGAAAATCTAATGATATCCAATTATTCTTAACAAATATAATAAAATACAAAAATATATAAATGAAAAAACTAGCAATTACTTAACACTTTTAGCTAATTAATAAGAGAACTCCAAGCATTTTCGGTGTTACATTATATAAAAGTAATCCATTAGCAAACAGGTATTATGTTTCGTTTTGCCATCAGTCAGTCAGGCAGTGAAGTGAAGCGGCTTATAACGAGATTGTCTTCCGCGAGGTGCGGCAGCGAGTCAGTGAGCTAAAGCACGGAGGGTCATCAGGTCCAACTGGTTCACCTCATTACAAAGTCACTAATTACTTAAAACGATACGAGATGTCACTTTGTTTCTGTGTATCAAATCTTATTGATCACTTGAACCATACTGGAAAAAAAACCTTATTGCAAAGTCACTAATTAAAACGTTACGAAAAGTCATTTAGTTTCCGTGTACATAGTATTGCTGATTACTTGAAAGATAATGGATAAAAGGTGTGAATATTGCTGATTACTTGACCTAAATCACGTGTTGCTTTGTTTTAGGGGAATCATTAATCAAATGAGGTGATGAAGCCCTAGTTCAGTGTAGGGGATGTTGTTCATTGCTTAGATAATGCTGGATAAAGGTGCATTATTTTGTTTCTATGGAGATAATATTGCTAATGACTTAATCGATAATAGACACCACTTTCCTTTGTTTTTCTTTCATATATGTGGAAATCAGTAATTATGTGATATGAAGTGACGACGCCTGAGGAGAGAGATAAATAGTTCACTGACCACATCAAGATATAATTCAATCTAGAATTAAGTACAAAAAACCTATTAAATTAAAATCTACAATGCAAGCATTACAAACTATAATTTGCAGTCGAGAGCTGTATAAAACCATAACGGTTAAGGTCAAGAGAATATACGTAATGTATTAAGAAAGGATGACTGGGTATCCTTCCGAATCTCAAACACAGGAGGGCAGTTCAGGAGTCCAGGCAAGGAGAAGGGAAGGAGTCAGTGGGAATGCAGCTTGGGGCGAGTGACTTATAGCAAGAATCTTTCTCCTCCCTCCCTCCCTCCCTCCTCTGATTGTCTCCCAATTGATATATCTGCAGTTTATACATTACGGAGGGCGATTCTTTAGCTCCGAAACCTGACACTGTGCATTAGTTACGCCGAGGAGGAGCCTTGGGCAGCAGTGCATTGTAACCAAGACTTACAAGAGAGTAAACACAACCTGGACACAATGTTTTTTTCGTAAGGAGACACACTCTATACTTGCCTAGGTAAACAGTGCAAGGGAAGATAAGGTAGAATGTGGTGAGGAACGATTTTGCAGGTGTTCTGTTAGTCGTGGGAATGTTGAGGCCCCTGAGAACCGAGAAGAAAAAAAAAAAAAAAAAAAAAAAAAACTGGTGCCACAAGACTACAAAAGGAATATTAAGGCAGGGTAATGTTAACCCTACCAGCATCACAATATGTGTTCAATTCTCTGGGAAAACTGTATCAAATCTCCTGTACTTTTTGCAATGAAGACAGAACTCAATATTTTCATCTATTCTCAGTAACAGCTGCTCAATGCATGAAGGTCAGTCAACACTAGTGACAATACACACTCCATTGTGACACGAGTAATACAAATATACACTGGGAATAAGTCACTTGCTCCTCCCTCATACTCACAGGTGTAAACAAAACCTCAGTGTCACCGTTTTGATTTAATTACTTTCTCCCCGCACGTACAGCGAGTAACTCATCTGGCGGTATAATATATACCCACGAACTGATTGTTTTAAATTATTCATAAATCGTTCCCTCTGATATATAAATCTGCATTACTTTACGATGTCTTAATTCAGCTTCATACTTTGCGAGGCTTGGGTCTTATGATTAACGCCCAGTGTACCTTATTTTCGTCTTCGTCATCACTTCCAATCCGTTCCTCTATAGAACCGCAGGTTCTTATTAGTCTCTTTTCACTTTTCTTATTTCTGTTCTACATAAATTTCATTGGAACTTAGTATTTTAGCGTTTTTTGTCTTCAGATCTAATCTATTTCTATACAGATTCGTTGTTTCTTGGTATCGTCTCACTTTTTCCTGTCTTACATAATTCTAATTGTGACTTCCTTGTCTTCACTTTCATCTCATTTCTATACAGAATCACTGCTTCTTAGTAATATTTTCCACATTTTACACTCATGCATAACTTTCATTGCACTTTTTTTTTCTTTTCACTTCTAACGTATCTTAATATACAACTCTTGTTTCTTCCTTGCTTTTTCTACTTTTACTTGTCCTGTGTAACTTTCACTGCATGTGAATATGAAATTATTGCACCAAACTCAACACCCTGAATAGAACAACACAGAGGGAGAGAAACTGTCACCTTTCCAAAGCCTTGAATTTCCTACATCACTTGAATGTCAAGCAAATTATTATGCCTTATCTTCTGAAAGGTGCCGGCAGAAAACGGGAGCAAACGGAACAGCACTAATATTGCACACAAGGGAGATATATGAAACAAAAGAAAAGAAAGAAAAAACAGAGCCGGGATGATGCAGCAGAGCGATACATTATAAAACTTTCCTTGCAGTGATCTTGTACAATTAATCGGGAACCAGAAACTCGCTGGGGGGAACAAAAAGCCGAGCGGGGACTGAAAGTATACTGGAGAACCTTTGATGTTAATGGAGATCCACTTTAGGCAGAGTGCTTGGAGATGTCATTGGCTGTCACCGTTAAGTACACATGATGGGAACACAGTAGGAGTTATCTTTTTGCTTTCTTTTTCTACCGGTAAGTCATAAGAGTCGATCCTGTACTTTGGAGGCCAGGAAAAATGACCCCAATAACCTACGACGGCTGGATAATCACCACAATGAGGAGGCTTACAAGATCTCTCGCCTCGTCACATTCTTCGAAGTCCAAACTGAGATCTGTGGCGGCATTGCTTTAATTTCCTCTCGACCGTCCTGGTTTGAAGTGAATGTTGGTGATGTTAACCTTTCCATGCAGCAATTAGAAAGCGTGAGAGGCGATGGTGATGGCTATGGTGGTGGTGGTGGTGGTGGTGGTGGTGGAGAGGTAGAAAGTGAAGCTATTCCAAAAATTGAAATCAATGACGATCAACGATAAATGATAATGGCAACAAACATCAACAACAACAACAACAACAATAACAACAACAACAACAATAACAACAACAACAACACACGAATAAAAAAATAATAAGTAAAAGGAAACTGACAAGAACAAGACCAAAAGCAAAAACAAGAAGAACAAGAAAAAAACAAAAAACACAAGAAAAAACAAAAAGAACGAGAAAAGAATAACAGGAACAAGAACAATAACAAGAAAAGGACCACCACCACCATCATCACCACCACCACCATCACCAGCAGCCTTTCCTATCATCTCTCCTGCCTTCCTCATCCTTCTGGCAGGAGACGAACTGAGAGTCACATCTCCAGGAAGAACAAGTGGCTTCCCATAGAGAGGAAATGCTGTGTTGAGCCCTGAAGCGAAAGGCGGTCCGGCTGGTGTCTGTGGGTGACCTCCAAGGAAAGGGTCAAAGGGGAAAGGTCAAGAAAAAGTGTCAGAAAAGGGTCGGAAAGAAAGTCAGAGGAATAGAAAGAGAAAGAAGTGTATTTTATCTATCACAAAAAAGTTGCTCTTTTTGTTGACTTGTCGTTGCGTTGTTTTCCCGATTCATAAGCAAGAGGGTCATAGCGATGTGTCTGCAAGCAACGCTACGTAATATATACACGCGGGAAGCACATTATGAGGGTAGAGGCGTCAGGATACTGGATACCTCTCTCTCTCTCTCTCTCTCTCTCTCTCTCTCTCTCTCTCTCTCTCTCTCTCTCTCTCTCTCTCTCTCTCTCTCTCTCTCTCTCTCTCTCGTCTCCTCCTCTCTTTCTCGTTCCTCCTCTCTTTCTCGTTCTCTCCTCTCTCTCTCTCTCCTCTCTCTCTCTCTCTCTCTCTCTCTCTCTCTCTCTCCTCTCTCTCTCTCTCTCTCTCTCTCTCTCTCTCTCTCTCTCTCCTCTCTCTCTCTCTCTCTCTCTCTCTCTCTCTCTCTCTCTCTCTCTCCTCTCTCTCTCTCTCTCTCTCTCTCTCTCTCTCTCTCTCTCTCTCTCTCTCTCTCTCTCTCTCTCTCTCTCTCTCTCTCTCTCTCTCTCTCTCTCTCTCTATTCATATAGGCACAGGTAAACGCACACTCACACCCGCCTACTTGGCACCCCGTATTGGCAGGTGTGGCTAATTATCACGTGACCTCCCCGCCCTCGGTAACCAGTCCCCGCCTGCCCACCAAACAGACAAGATCCTTGCCCGCTGCCACAAATGGGTATCGCAGAGGGATCGGTTGTTCCCTGGCTGTAAAAGCGCCGTAATCACAAGGTGTATCACCACTCTGGCGCGCCTCTCTCCCACTATGCAGTCATAACATTAGCACCGAGGCTAGAGGAGGTCCACCAGGCGCTTATTCTCTCCAGATACGTCAGTTCTTTCAATTACAAGCGGACGCCATGCCGGAAAAATGGTTTAGTTACGTCACCAGACAATCTTCCTATCATGTCACAAGGCTTCAGGACTGCTTTTCATACATCCTGGGAAGCCCTGCCCCGCCCGTCGCTAGGGTGGATCTTTAGAGGCAATTTGCGGCAAGAATAATGACTTGAGAGTATCGGAGATGGATGAGCCGCGTGGAAATTACAGCAGCAAGAAGGTCCACCCTGACAAATTTGAGGAGATTTTTCTTAGGAAAGCGGAAGCCAGCGGTAGGTGGTTCGCCGCCTACCTCCGCCACCTGTTGTCCCTCACCACGCACACCACACCCTGCACCACCACAATCACCCAGCAAATCTACCACCACCACTACTACCACCACCACCCTGTACCACCATGCACTTCCACCTAATAAACAAACAAGTTAATACCTTCCCACTGTTGTTGTCTCACTCGAATGGAGGAAAACAATCCGAGCAAAGTTACTAAATATCTTCCATAACAACGAAGCAGCCGACAGCAATGCTAATTAACATGAGACCATTAAGATATTCAAGATAACATCCAGGAAAACACGCCGTCAGCACCTGCAGACAAAACAGCAAGTACAAAGACCCGAGTGTGCATTAGGGAGGCAATGGACAGAGTGAGGACGGCGGCGGAGGAGGAAAGGAGAGGAGTAAGAAAAATAGAAAGTGAGGGAGGGACAGCAGCGGAAGGAGGGAGTTGAAATCAGGAGAGAAAGAGACAGAAAAGGAGGAAGGGTTGATGCTGAAAGAGGTGAGAGTATCATTGAGACTTTCAACCATTATCTACCTCCTTATTGTTACTTTTTGGCATTAGTCTTCGCAAAATTGACAGGTTCTTCTGCTTCAGCATCCTCACGCCGCAGGGTGTTTCGCAGCAACCAGCACTGGATGTACATAGCGAGCGTCGGAGATTCTATGCAGTATACATTACAGAATCGATAGCACGTCAATTGCGCCCGAAAATACCTGGTGGAGGATTGTACGGAATACTCTAATTGGATAACTGTTGCGGTGAGGAAAGAGGAGGAGGAGGAGGAGGAGGAGGAGGAGGAGGAGGAGGAGGAGGAGGAGGAGGTGAATGAGAGTCGATCATGCAAGTGTAGGCGTCAAGTTTTTCCTCGTGTTAGTATGAGTCTCCGCCCACAGATGGCATGAGCGGCGGGCGTGGGTGGGTGCGGCCTCTTGGAACATCGCAAGAACTGAGGACCTTGATTTGCACGCCTCCTTATCCTCCCAGTCCAATGTCGCTTATTATTACCTTTATAGATATCAACATCGACCGCTTTTGGGCGTTTCAGTATCTCACCTCGCCCACCCGCCGCCCTGTGACATCCCCGCCCACTTAGTATATAGCACCGTCACACCCACACCCACCCTCCCTCTCTCACCACACCCACAAACCCACTTTTCCATTACACCCACCTATCACCTCACCACATCCGTCCATCAGGATACCACGTCTTTCGCTTCAGCCACGCCCTCTGCTCTACAACGCCCATTCACCCCGCTCTCTACTCCTTGTGGCGTCATGGCTCTGAGCGCTGCTCCTCGTCAACTCATATTAACATCCCGTCCATCCCTAAGAAAAAAGATTACGTGAATTTCAACACTGTTTTCTCACAATGTTCTCTGAAATCCGGACGTCGAGACAACCTGAAATTTTCTCATTTCCTCTAATACTCCCCAATACCAAGATTTCGGGTCTTTTTGCGCCAACTAAGGTACGAATAGATATGAAAAAAGACATCTCTTATTGGCTGATCGTGACTAGGAAAGCACCATGAATCGAAAACCTGTAAGAGTCTTCCCTTTCATGTTGTATCGATACGTGATTCGTACCTCAAGTATCGCCGCCGAGTACGTTGTTCGATCTTGTGATAACCTTCCTCTGTACCGGAAGATACACACACTATCATCAATGCATAATGTTCGCTCCTCCCAGGGTACACTTCTGGCTACCCTGTGTTTTGTACTCCCCATCCCAAGTATTTTAGTCTTTTCTTATCCAATAAACAAAAGGGTACAATTACATAATGATAAGAGTAGTTGTGTACAGGAGTCTCAAATACTTAATTTTATCATGTTATTTTTGCACAGATGAAACTTAAATATACGGAAAAAAGTGAAGAAATTGCAGTGTTTCATGACACATCTACATGCAGCGCGGACTTTATTTCCGAGTTTCTTGAGCAAAAGTGTAACTCTCTTATTAACATTCACTGCTACTGACTTGTGGTCCTGCTGAGGAAATTTACAACATACACATTTTCAAGAAACGGCGCTAGCAGCTCAAAGCACGACGCTTTACTGCGGTGAATCACTATCACTAAATCTCAATATCTTTTAAGTTTCCTTTTTTCGTCACATATCAGTGTGCTCATATAAAACACCATCTACTATACGTATTTGCTGGTGCAATGATTTGCTATTTGGTACACTTGCGAAATTTACAAGCAGTTTATCTCCTGCATATCATAGCCTGTATTAGCTCCATATTAGATAGACCAATGAACACAATCACCATTCTTGCACATCATAGTCTGCGCTGCGGCATCCGCTTCGCAATCCGCACAGAAGTGGTGGAAGGGACAGATGTAGAGTTTTTGTTTACTGGATCAACACAACACAGATCAAAACCTGATCTTCCATTAGGCAAACACCATGACCAACAACACAAGAACAAGGAGTGAATAACAAAAGTACTTTTGCCAGTCAACGTGCATACAATTAGACATGTAAACCATAACACTGCAAACCACTACCTGCCTCACAGTTCACACTAACGCGCCTCATACTTGACATTGTAACAACAGACAGCACTAGAATTAAAAATATATTAATTGCTCTTATTTCCTCCCCCTTACAGAAACAAAACGATTCCATGAGGTAAAATACGAAAGTTCAGCAACTCTGTTCTCGTGGAGCTGACATATATCACACAAAACCTGCAATAAATGTCCAGATCTAGTGATTTCTTTTTACGCTTCTCCGCCAGCGCACTTAGGACCACTTAAGGGCAAATCCGGTGCATGGCAGGAATATATGACCTCATGCTTAACTGCAGCGGGTGAGAGAAAGGGATAAGTTGTCGCCGCGCCTGCAGGTGTGATATAACATTCTAACATCCGGCATGGTAATTCTGAAATAGTTCTTCCACTCACTTTCTGCACAATGGCTGGTGGAAGATTCTTCTTGCGCACCTGTAACACTTATTATTTTCCCATAAATCGCACCTCCCTCCGTCCTCCTTCCCGTCCCTAGCGCCAGCTAGAAAAAATATAGCGTTTATACCAAAGAGGCTCCCGCATGGTGTTGTGTGTGGCAGCAACAGACAAAAGCAAACAGGGCCAATAAATAACTTTAATGGCCACCCACTTCCAGGCTGCGGTAATTGTATCACTTTCGCCTCCCTCCTAACAACCTTGAGAGTTCAACCAACTATGTGCGAAGATTGTTTATCCTTACTTCTCCCCACTAGCCCCATGACAATACCTCATAGCAGTACTTCTCTCCCATAAGTTCCCATAAGTCATTACTCTCTCTCTCTCTCTCTCTCTCTCTCTCTCTCTCTCTCTCTCTCTCTCTCTCTCTCTTGCTCGTCCTCAGTTCCTCAGCTGTTCCTCTTCATCATCGGAGGACACGGACCGGGCATCTCCATTACCCGCGCCACGTTTAATGGGCTTCTCATTACGTTTCGCTGATTGGAGCCGTTTGTTTTATTCATCACGTTACACTTTAATGACTCAAGGACTGCTGGCATTCAACTAAAAAAAGAAACGTTAATAATAACACATTGTTCTTCATCCTTCGCCTCATTTTCCTTCAAAACACCAATGTTTCTGACGAGAAAAAGCACGCACGCACTTCCCCTTCTTTCCCTTTAGTCCTCCAGCACTGAATAGTCACCTTTCCCTCCCTGTTCACTACTTGCCCTTCACAACCTCGCTCATTTATCACTCCCTTCCCCCTCTCTGCATTTCCCTCCCTCGCGAGACAATCAGAGAAGTCATCTATGTTCGTTATTAAAATAAGCTATATATCTTCCCTCGTGTTTTAATAGTAGGATGCAAGTGGCAGTTTTGAGAATCAGCCACGCCCTTCCACAACACCACAAGCACAGGAGTATTAAAGGAAAATGAGGCCAACTGTTTCTCTATTTTTTTTTCTTCTCGTCAAGTGCCAGAAGTCATGTTTCATGGATTTGGAGCCAAGAGGAAGAATAAGTTATTCGCAAAGAAAGCTCATCAACCTGGAGTTCGTTCCCCTTCCCCTCACACGTGGATTTCACCTGAACTAGAATAAAACAGGTGAGTAGAGTGACCGGGAGTAGTGATTACCTGTGGTCGCGTCTGGCTGGTGTAAATAACATGTGTTTTATATACATTCTCCTTAACGTTGCAGTGAAGGTGCTAACAACTACTCCAGGTGCGCATTGGTGGTGATGGTGGTGACGGTGGAGGTGGTGGGGGTGGTGGTGGTAAGGGTAGTGGTGGTGGTGGTGGTGATACGATAATACTGCGGCGAGACTGGTGAGAAACATATGAGGTGAAACATGGAGACCGACACGGGCAGCGATGACAGTCGTAGTCGGCGCAGTAGCGCATAATAATAAATGATAATGATAACAATGATAATTATGATGATGAAGGAACTCCCTCGACAGAGTAAGCACGTCATTTTCTTGCTGATAATCTCACTAAATATCACCAATTCCCTTCTTCCTCACGTCACCTCGCGCCCTCTTTCAGCGGGAGCCTCGTCGCCACTCACGGCGCTTCTGAAACAACACACGGTGACCTCCCAAAACAAACGTGCTACGCTTCAGACGCCTCAGGTGCGCAAAAAGAAAACATCGCTCCTGCACCTCACTCTTACCTGCAGCTCAAAATGTGGGTAAACTCTTCATAATGTACACCCAAACTTACACTTCATCTCATCTACTCCGCGGGAAGCATTACAGTTTGTGGTGAAATGTCAGCCCTTCAGTTTTTAAAGATAATAGATGACAGGCTTCAGACATCATGAATTTTGTGTTTTGTTTTGTTTTTCTCTCTCTCTCTTTCTCTTTTTTCATTCTCCTCTCGTCTCCTCGGTCAATTTTCATCAAACTCTGATGGCCTTGAATTAGGTTTCATAAATAAAAATGAAAAAAGAATTAAATTTTCTAAAATGTTTCCTTATTTTCTTTCTCATATATTTTCTTTTCCTCCTTCCACACTCACCTCGATCACCTATTCTCTTTCTTCGCCAAAAATATCAAGAGGATTATAGAAATTGAGTGTGCAATCTAGTCCGATCAAAGACATAAAGAAACACCAACGTAAGACTATGAATTCAAATTTATACAAACACAATTTTCATTTCTTTATGTCACGTATACATTAACGTCACACGTGAGCGTAGCCGCTTCCCAGGCATTCAATGAGCAACAAACATGACGCACACATTTTTTTTTTCTTTTATCTTCGTTGTTAAGTAAATTTTCGCAACACATGAGATTTCGGGTAAAATTTCCCTCATCTCCGGGAGAAACCACAGAAGGTTGCAATAGGTGGCAAGGCTGTTTTCCTTCCACCTTCAATATCATCTACATAAACGCACCGTCCGGAGAGACTCATCAAATATTTCCTTCTTAACGCCAGAAAATTTTCTTGTACCTCCGCTTCTTCATGTAGATACTGTCTATTTATAGGAGATATAAAGGCTTCCTTGGGATAAATGCTGGTAAATTCTCAAAAATCAGCGTTATCTTGTCATCAGGAGCTAAACCACGACTAAATCAGTTTGTTATTTGCGATTTGCTCCATAATGGGATGGGTGTGAGGGTGTAACAGGGACGAGGTGCGGAGACTGCTAAGAGGGTGTAGGTGGGAGACAATGGTGGGAGAGGCGAGGGAGCATGACGGGACCAGGAAAGACGAAGCATAACACACTAAAGGTGCCGCTTGTGGCCACGAAGAGACGAGCGTTTATGGTTATTCTGCCATACAGTATATTTGTTTATTCATTTATTTTTGTGTGTGTGGTGGAAGACACGATCCTGATTTATGTGACTCTTAACGTGGCAGCAGAGAGCATGACTTGTTAGAATGTGTAGTCTTGAACGAAACAAATGGTTTTGTTTCACGTCTGTGTGAATGTTATTGACGTAAAAACACAAATATAACACAGAACCATCTCTTATTCCCCTAACTCAGAACATCATGACTTAACATCTCTCCCTTCCTTACTTTTCCCTCTCTTTCACCTACCTCCTTCCTTCCCTTTGTCGCTCCTGACCGGCGACTCACAACCAATCAACAGGTGACGCCGGCCTGCCTCGGGGCTAATTACGTTAAATTACTTGAGACATTCCCCTCCCCTAAACAACTTCCCAGGCCGATTACACTTGATTACAGCAGACGACATATAATAATAACTGTCTCCCGCTCAGTACAGAAGCTCCAGGCGTCGCGATAACAATACCGCTTCATAACATATTGACTATACACTGTTTTAATCCCCACCGAATCCTCCAAAATCTTCAATGAATTCATAAAACGCATAACGCTATTTCCCCTTCACAGTAATGACCGTTGAAATTGAAGTTTTAAGCTCTGATATAACGAGACAGCCTCTCAGACAGACTTATATTACATGTGTTCGGTTAAGACAGCTCATGGATCCAACTGTAAAATATTCTAACTTATCTAGAGGAAGATCCGGCCACAAATTAATTACCATTGAGCCTAACACTTGTCTCTCCTTGAGTATCCTTAAAGAAGACAGGCTTCACCATCGAGGCTAAACACTCATCCTTGCCAATTTAGAATAAACCTCAGGTAGGATTTCCTTGAACATTGAACCAGGAATCTCTTTCGCTGACATACACCACTAAACACTCATCCCAGGCAGTCTACAGTAAGATTTTGACCAAGACACAAATACTCGGTCAATAAGATTCACTCATTTGCACTAACAGTACCATGTGACAACTAATCCCCCGTTGATTGTGTAACTTCACTAGGTAAGTAATGTCAGCATCCAGAGTGAAGTGGCGGCATCATTTCTTCGTTAATATATGTACAAATAGTGTTGATAGTTAATAATTAGCCAACTGAAAATCAAACAATTCTGCTAACTTTAAATAGGAAAATAACAATATATGATACAAAACTGAGAAATCTACCTTAGTCTAGTATATCTTATTAATTCACGCTTATATGTTCCTTCCCGTTGTTACTGCTGGCGGTCGCCAGAGTGGATTAAACTTTTATACATTTCGTCTTCTGTGCGCATTCCAAGTTCATTTTTTTTTTCCTTAATAGATCAATACACCTATTACATCTTCCTTCCTTCCTCCTATACGTATTACTTTCACTGCATCTGTAAGCCTTCTTAGAACTTACTGTCTTTCTCCCGTATCTGTCACTTTCTGTCTAACCAAACCCATTCCTAAACCTGGCAAGTGAACACCTGGATAGGAGCGAACCGGTACGTGGATCCAACAAGACTCCAGAGAGCTACCACACAAGGGCATATTGACATCATTACCTTCAGCGTCATCTCACCAAATCCCTACGATCGCTGTCCTCCAGTTACACAAGGGAGTCGTAAATCTTTAGACCCATGGGCTATATCGGGACTTGAGGACGATGCTGAGTGTGCTGCAAGAGTTATTGATGCTAAAGATGATACAGGGACAATGAAAGGCATATTGTGGCTACCTATTCGATTCCTGATGACCATGGCGCGTTTACAGGTGCTCAGATATTTGTGTAGTACAGTTGGGATTTTATTCTTTTAATTCTTAAGTCCATTCTCTTAGTGTTTGCATTCCACACTTGACTAGCAGGTAAATCCAGAAGTAACTGTGTGTATATGTTAGCGAATTGTTAGTACTACCTGTTTTATTGTGGGGTAATATAATGGCAAAGGTGGTGATAATTGTCATGGTGATGGTAGCACTGGAGATGTAGTAAAAAGATTCAACATTTCTTCTCACTGTGGGTTACGTAACAGTTATGCAAGGAGACACATTAACCATCCTCAGCCCCGCCTCATCATGCCTTTACACTTCCTCCACGTACGCATTATGTATTACCTTTCCCCTCCCCCTCACCGCTCAACACTCAAAGGTAAACAATCTATATTTCCAGCTACGTTCTCCCGGGGACCGCCATCACAATTCGAGCAATTAAGAGCCAATCTCCAGCCATTTAACTACCTCAGTCACGACCCGTCCTCCCATCCCCGGAAACCATTCGTCCTCATGTCTTTACAAGTGGCGGAGTTTAAATGCCACCAAATGAGGGAAGTCCGACGTTCTGCAATCATTAAAACACAGCTTTTGCGTGCCGTGTTTCATAGTAAGCCCTATTAAGGCGTATGGTAACTAACTGTATTCTCCCAGGTTCTCCAGGCGACGGGAAGACGGCAGCGGCAACTGATGAACCATGTTAAAACCTATTGGTAGCTCTCTCTTCCCTTTGAGGCTCCACATGTCATGCATCATTCATTACAAGCCAAATAAAAGGTACCGCGCTCGAACCTTGTACGAAACCGAATCACAAGCAGTGGAAGGAGGCATAGCGGTGGTGTTAGCGTTCATGGCCACGCTGGACAACCTTACAGAGAGACTACAGCAGAAAGATTAGGATTGATATCAATCCATCAACCTACTCATGGATGACAGTATTCAAAATATAAAGGAGGAGGCACCGTGGACTATGTTGTTCGCGGATGACATCGTCTTGGTGGATGAAAGTAGAGATGGTGTGGAGAGAAAGTTGGAGAGATGGCGACGAGCATTGGAGGAGAGAGGTTTGAGAATTAGCAGGGAGAAGACGGAGTATCTGAATTTTAATGGTCGACAGGAGAGTGAAGTATGGATGCAAGATATGAAGTTAAAGGGTGTGAAGGAGTTCAGATACTTGGGCTCTCATATATCAGCGGACGGCAACCTGGATGGAGAGATCATTCACCGTATCCAATCGGGCTGGAAGAATTGGAAAAGAACAACTGGAGTGCTCTGTGACCGAAAAATTAGTGCAAGAGTAAAGGGAAAAGTGTTCAAATCGGTGGTTAGACCTGCCATGTTATATGGTGCGGAGACGTGGCCAATAAAGAAAGCACAGGAGAATAAGTTGGAGGTTGCTGAGATGAGAATGTTAAGGTGGATGCTTGGGGTGACAAGGAGGGATAAAGTGAGAAACAATTTTATAAGAGGAACAGCCAAAGTAACGGAGGTGACAAAGAAAGTACAAGAAAGGAGAATGCGATGGTTCGGTCATATCAAAAGGCGAGAAGAAGGATATGTCGGCAGAAGGATATTGGATATGGAAGTGGAGGGAAGAAGACGACGTGGCAGGCCAAAGAAAAGATGGAAGGATCGTATTGGAGAGGACCTGAGGGAGAGAGGATTGAGTGGAGAGGAGTTTGGGGACAGAGCCTTGTGGAGAAGACTAGTGAGGAACAGCGACCCCATATGAACATGGGAGCAGCTGCAGAAGAAGAAGAAGAAGACCGCCTTAATGGGGTTTAAGGACTCGGAGGAGCTGAAAGCAGTGAGAACCAGACTTCGGAGATCAGATGCTCCAGGCAGGACGTGCGGGCTGGGCAGAGTCACACTGGATTCTGCTGGTCAGCACTGGAATGGCTTGGGCCGGGCTGGCTTGTACTGAGCTAGAATGGCATAGGGTGAGAATACATAATTTGCATATTTCTCGCTGCGTGAAACCCCAAAACAGCGGTGGCGTGCGTCTCGTGGGAGCGGCCTGTGGTGCACCGCCCCATTTACGGCTGATGGCGCCTAATTACGACAACCCCTCCCGCGAAGCCTCCACATTAACATCTATTAACCTCGACACACTACCGCTGAGGGAGGCGGCATGGCCCGGATGACTAGTGGAGGTGTGTGTGTGTGTGTGTGTGTGTGTGTGTGTGTGTGTGTGTGTGTGTGTGTAATTCACTGTTTGATCTGCTGCAGTCTCTGACGAGACAGCCAGACGTTACCCTACGGAACGAGCTCAGAGCTCATTATTTCCGATCTTGGGATAGGTCTGAGACCAGGCACACACCACACACCGGGACAACAAGGTCACAACTCCTCGATTTACATCCCGTACCTACTCACTGCTAGGTGAACAGGGGCTACACGTGAAAGGAGACACACCCAAATATCTCCACCCGGCCGGGGAATCGAACCCTGGTCATCTGGCTTGTGAAGCCAGCGCTCTAACCACTGAGCTACCGGGCCGTGTATGTGTATGTGTGTGTGTGTGTGTGTAATTCACTGTTTGATCTGCTGCAGTCTATGACGAGACAGCCAGACGTTACCCTACGGAACGAGCTCAGAGGTCACTATTTCCGATCTTGGGATAGGTCTGAGACCAGGCACACACCACACACCGGGACAACAAGGTCACAACTCCTCGATTTACATCCCGTACCTACTCACTGCTAGGTGAACAGTGAACAGGGGCTACACGTGAAAGGAGACACACCCAAATATCTCCACTCGGCCGGGGAATCGAACCCCGGTCCTCTGGCTTGTGAAGCCAGCGCTCTAACCACTGAGCTACCGGGCCGTGTGTGTGTGTGTGTGTGTGTGTGTGTGTGTGTGTGTGTGTGTGTGTGTGTGTGTGTGTGTGTGTGTGTGTGTGTGTGTGTGTGTGTGTGTGTGTGTCGGGTATCTGCAGTAACGAGATAATCCACTGAGGATGAGGGCACTGGCCGACTTGCTTCCCTGATGGATGCAGTGGTGCCCTTATCTTACATCTCGTCTCGTTGCCTTCGGGAAGTATGAATGACGTAGGCCACGAAATCATTCATCTCGGGAAGGACCACTGCATCAGCACACTTGGCAACACTACAAGCCTCTCATTGTGTGACTTATCCGGATTGCAATCTCCTGAGGTAATGGCATCTTTTCCTCTCCATTTATTTACTGGTGTTAACTGAATTTTAGACCTAGACAACATACGACAACTGATTCCACTTAAGAAGACACTATCCACGTCTTCCTTGAAGAGCCACATGTACTGTGAAGACACCTGGGCTTCGAGAATAAGAGATACCTGGTGGCGGGAAATAATTTGATTGGCGAAGCAAGGAGCATCGCCTCGCATTCACTGATAAGGGAGCTCAGACCGTCAGCTCCTTCCTCCCTCCATTAATTCTGATAATAGCGTCTCACAACTGAGCTGAGATCAACAATTACCGGCGAGAAACAACGACGTGCGTGTCTTATGTTAATATATTCAATCAATTCTCGTATATCAAGAAAAATTGACGGTGTTGGATAGCTAATCAGAGTGTTGCGGCATCGTGTTTCATCCCAGGGCAGGATATCGCGGTCTGCATGAAGTAATGTGGCCCAACAGCCTCTATTTGAGGAGCACAAACACCGCTGAGGAAGACACCATTCTCTTGATGGGTATATCTAGCTCACATCATCTGACCCGCCACAAGGAACAGCACGGGAACAAAAGCAATAACCATCTATTCTCTTCATTCCTGACGGTTTGAAGAGATTTACTACGTATATCAACACTTGATTGAACACTGCTGCATAAACAAGGGAGAATGAAGACAAACACGTGACAAATTAACGCGGGCAAAACATGTAATACACAGCACGTCACAGGTAAGACGAAATCGAGGTTGTGAATGGTGAGGATGCAGGACACAAAATAAGTGGTGTCATTCATTTGTATGTGCAGTGACCAGTGACTGGGCACGGCTTTCACAGGGACAGAAGACGGACACTTAGGATGCTTATCTGTGTGTGTGTGTGTGTGTGTGTGTGTGTGTGTGTGTGTGTGTGTGTGTGTGTGTGTGTGTGTGTGTGTGTGTGTGTGTGTGTGTGTGTGTGTGTGTGTGTGTGTGTGTGTGTGTGTGTGTGTGTGTGTGTGTGTGTGTGTGTGTGTGTGTGTGTGTGTGTGTGTGTGTAAGTGTGTGTGTGTGTGGGGGAGGGCTGTCTGAAGGAGTGATCAGGTAGCGCCGAGGTGTTTGGGACAGGTTACTTTCATTTGCTCTACATAACTCGCTTCCGGTGGCCCTCTCACTCGGCGCACTGAGCGGAATAGTGAGGAGGCTCCGTGTGG
The DNA here is from genome assembly GCF_017591435.1 of Portunus trituberculatus. Lineage (NCBI taxonomy): Eukaryota > Metazoa > Arthropoda > Malacostraca > Decapoda > Portunidae > Portunus > Portunus trituberculatus. The sequence continues at coordinate 8,533,532 of NC_059279.1, read as the reverse complement.
TTGACCGCAAATGGAGCCGCTTTGGGTGTAATGGTGCGAGTTCAATACGATTAGCATAATGCGTCACTGTCTTGGGGGAGGGGGAGGGAGCGGTGGTGAGTCACGACGAAGAGGAAGAGGAAGAGGAGGAGGCAGAGGAGGAGGAGGAGGAGGAATCTTTATTGCCTGACATACTCCCTTGTAATATTTCGTTCATACACCTTTCATTTCCTTGTTGTTCTTTTATTCGCGTCAATCCTCTTCTTATGTATTTTATTATGATATTGTATCCAGTCACGTCCGTTGTTTTGCTCAACTAAAAACTATTTACATTCAGACCCTTTTTTCCTCCTCTTTCCTTATCTACTGGAAAGCTGAATATATACAAAAATCTATCCCCTTTTCCCCTCTGGTAAGCATAACATATATAATTTCGAACGTACTAACACTCAACACGCTCAAAGCCGGCATTTCTATCCTTTGTTATCCCAAATCATAACAAAACACAGGCACTTGGACTACAGATTTACAGTCACTTTTCACGTTTACAGGTTAATGTGGGGGAAGTAATAGGCACTTCCATGGAATATTGGTGAGTGTGTAAAGAGTGTTTCCGCAGCACTTACTCACCAAAGTAGCCGGTAATAACGCTATTTTAAGAGGGATGTGCTTGGTCGTACATCAGAGGCGGGAAATATCTGCAGGGAGAGAGGCCGACGCAGCCCCTCCACGATACACGGGGCAAGAGTAATACCTGCGTGTCCTTAAATTACAGCTTGATTAATACACTCATTACTAGTCTTGTTGAGGCAGGCAGTCAGGCACGCGCACGCCGCCTCCTACCAACCAGACACACACACACAACCAGACACACACACACACACACACACACACACACACACACACACACACACACACACACACACACACACACACACACACACACACACAGGACATTAATTACCGTGCAGCTCATGTCGTGGCGGGATAAAAAAAAAAATGCACAGGATCATTAAAGCATTCTGACGAGCAGTAATTTCTCTCGTATTAGCAAAGCGCAGGCAGGCGATGCAAACATTATAGACTTATGATCGGCGTCTCGTTACCGCACATGCGCGAAAAGGCAGGTGCGTGAAGGACTAGCAAGTAATGAGCGAATGTTTATTGCCAGGTATTATGGACACGAGAGGCAGTCACGAATGTGTGTGTGTGTGTGTGTGTGTGTGTGTGTGTGTGTGTGTGTGTGTGTGTGTGTGTGTGTGTGTGTGTGTGTGTGTGTGTGTGTGTGTGTGTGTGTGTGTGTGTGTGTGTGTGTGTGTGTGTGTGTGTGTGTGTGTGTGCGCGCGCGCGCGCCCACACCGTCAACCCACCAGACCGCCAGCACAGCACTGCCCCATCCTGCCATCCTGCCCCATCCACCCATCCCGTCCATCACATCCTATGAGACTCAAAGACTCAGCCAGGGAACGTCTTCATTTTATTTGGTTTTCTTCCTTACGTGAAGCAGGGATTCATCGTAGAAATTGCGAAAAATGCATAAAAGTATGTTACCTCAACCTCACATACTCGGAAAATAAAACCGAGATTGAGCTTCATTTATCAACAGGTCAATTTAGTTATTTCTCAAAGAATACATAATAATGCGTATGTTTTTCTTCACCCGTTATGCACGAGTCAACAATTCACCATTATAAGAAATTCAAAGTGAACACAACAACATTCTTCACACGATTAGTATAATGTAAAAAGCCAAACCGGATTGCGGCTAAGCCTTACCGAATTGAAGCGTTATGTAACACTGGAAACAAAACTACACGGATGTTATGAGGCTTTTTAATACTCCCCAATAACTGCTGAAATCTAATACAAGAGAGGCGCTGGGCTAAGACAAAGAAAAAACGAGAAAAGATACAGCTGAGGTGTCGGTACATAAAGAAAGGACAGGAAGATATAATTTCATTGAGAGCATTGATATCCATCATCACCAGGACCAACACGACAACCACCAGCACTAGCAAAGAGTACAGCAGCCCCTAAGCAACGCCGAGGCTCGCGTGCTTGGCCCCTCATACTTAATGTCCCGGGCGTGTGCTGGATCAGAGCAACGTAATTACTGAGGCGGTGGTGATGAACGGCGTGGCGGTGTCCGGTCAGGCTCGCCACTATTCGAATGCCACACATTGAAACCTCCTATGTTATACTAAAATCCCATGTTATATACAATAGGTCACACAGCGTCACAGAATCAGGTGGATGGGTGATGTGGAGTGATGTTATTAGTATGAGTAAATGACTTGCTATTATTTTCATCATATTCTTCATCTTAAGTTTAACGGATGACTAAATCCGAATATTAAAGTGTGGTTATGTAACTGCATAAAGGTATGTAATTATATTTTTCTAGTGTTCTCTATCATCGTGATTCATTATAAAGCTTTCAAACTCCTTGGATGCCTCTCACCTGCCGTGTCATTCCTACCATTACCTGCATGACAAGAACAGGTCACAATGCATGACTTAATTTGTTGTATGCAAACCTCTTTATCACAACATTTCAATAACATGACAACTAATTATTCCATCTACAGTAGACTTTGTAGAATTTCACACGATAATATTGAAAGAACACCGACTGAACACAACAACTCGTATTAAAGATATGACAACATAAGTAAAATAGGATCAGCTCTAAGAAGTCACCGGTCTCATTAGGTTACAGTCTCTATATAGAATCTCCCTACCTACTTCCACCTATCTGATCTATTTTATTTAAAGCGGAACTCTTTACTTTCCGAACCTCTATATTCTCGCAGACTGAGGTTGGATGGAGTGTTTGGATTCTCTGTTCAGGATCTCTTGAATCAGTTGACTCAAGTTTTACGTTACGCGTCTCAAAATCGCCCTAAGTTCGCACAGTCTGAAATATAAAAGGAGTGTTGGCGTTCTCAACTCCAGATCTCGCGAAGCTGCAGTGCGTAAGGCGGCGTTTGGACGGCTTCACTTAGCCAGGAATGCGCGGCGACTGGAGGGTCTGATGAAGGAATGTAGCCAATGCATTAGTCCGGGCAGCACCTCCCTAGATGGTCGTTTGTTATGATAGCAATGGAGACTTTTATTCTTCATTATAATGCAAAAACCAAACATGACCATTTTCCTTGTTTGAGGTGAGGGAGAACTGCTGCTTCGCATTCCGTGGCTTTTACGACAAACCTGTGGCGGGATGCTGGTGGTTGTGGCGAAGCGGCGAGGGGCGGGAGCGAGTGACCTTGGCGATGAAAGCTGTGAAGCAGACAATTTAGTGAACGAGATCAGGAAAAAGGTCGTATCTGGAACGAGAGATTCTACGCCTCGAGCACAGCCGCGGGAGATGAAGATCCAGATAAGAGTTAAATACCGGGCAGTATAAGTAAGTACATGTACATGATAGAAAAAAGAGAGAAGAAGCTGAAATTAGAGGAATAATATCAACGCACGAAAGAAGAAGTAAAAAAACACAACATACCAAGTAAACATTATTAAAAAGAAAAAAAGAAAAGACATTAGACGAAAACATCAGGCAAAAGAACCAAGATAAATAAAATAGATTAACATTTACATCTCATCGCATGGAAATAAAAAGCCACAGAAAGTAAACAACATTAACAAAAAATAGAGAGAAAAAAATAAAAGGATGATAACGATAGGCATATAGGATAACACAGAGGAGAAACAAAAATATGGCAAAAAAAAAAAAAAACTGAACACGGAAGAAAAACTACAAACAAAACTAAAGAAAAAAAATCATCTGGAAAATCAACATAGAACACAAAAAACAACACATCAAAAGAACAAATCACAACACATCACAACACAATACAGACACAACACATCACAACACATCACAACACAATACAGACACAACACAACACAACACAACACAACACAGACATAAAACATCACAACACAACACAGACACAATACATCACTACATAACACAGACACAACACATCACAACACAACACAGACACAACACAACACAACACAACACAGACACAACACATCACAACACAATACAGACACAACACAACACAACACAACACAACACAGACATAAAACATCACAACACAACACAGACACAACACATCACTACATAACACAGACACAACACATCACAACACAACACAGACACAACACAACACAACACAACACAGACACAACACATCACAACACAGACATAAAACATCACAACACAACACAGACATAAAACATCACAACACAACACAGACACAACACATCACTACACAACACAGACACAACACAACACAGACACAACACAACACATCACAACACAACACAACACAACACAGACACAACACAACAAATCACAACACAATACATACATAAAACATCACAACACAACACAGACACAACACATCACAACACAACACAGAACAAGAAAACACAACCCGAGAGAATGTACTGCATGACACGGACAGAAGTAGGGCAGAGTAGTGCAGGTGGCTGGCAAAGATACCACTATGCAGGATGAACCCGGAAACACTAATACGTCCCTGTTGTCTGATGGTCTCCTATTATGTCCTCCCAGTGGCATGCAAATGTATGTAAATAACACCCCTTCTGTACAGCCTCACAGCCTCCATCGTGTGTCAGTGTCTCACAAATCATGGCCAGTGTTAAGGACTCATAGTTTTAGGGGCTATATTGAGAAACTCTTCTGTCCCACACTTCTACTACTCTGAAATGGCTCTAGTTCAAGTGAGACAGATATAAAGGGGGTTTTAAAGGCTCCAGTAACAGATTAACAATTTTTTTTTCATTAAATAAAGGAGGAACACTGATGAGAATCTGGCTAATCATCTTTGTGGCTTTTGAAAAACAGTTGTTAGTTGAGAGAGAGAGAGAGAGAGAGAGAGAGAGAGAGAGAGAGAGAGAGAGAGAGAGAGAGAGAGAGAGAGAGAGAGAGAGAGAGAGAGAGAGAGAGAATTATATCAATTCATATAGCACAATATATGAAAACCTACCAGGTCTTCGCTCTCAGACCTACAAGCAATAAAAGAAAAGATGAATGGTGTGGACGAATAAGATGAAAGACAAAATAATGAAGGACAAGGACAATGATAAATAACACAATAAAAAAACGACTTTATTCATTATTCATTTTCACATCGTAAGAAGAAAAGAAAAAGGGATCAGGTATTGTTTTTAATTCTCCACTCCCTCCCCTCTATCTCCTTCCAGTACTGCTTTAACTCATCTCCCACTGTTTCCACGCATTACCTCCCTTGTTCTCCTCCCCGTCCATCCTCCTCCCTTAAGGCGGCAAAGTAATAACAACACCAACTACACACACGTAGAATTTATGGCATCATTACCTCGATGCAGAGACACCGACGTACATGATGGATATAATGCCCACATAGATAATCCTCTATTAATATGACAAGTGAGGCAGGGAGGAGGAGGAGGAGGAGGAGGAGGAGGAGGAGGAGGAGGAGGAGGAGGAGGAGGAGGAGGAGGAGGAAGGAGGGAAGGTGGTAGAGATAGGTAGTGGAGATAGAAGATGTAAGAGAGGGTAAGAGATACTCGTAGAAGAGGAACAATGTATCTTAACGTCTTTTTAATAATATTTCTAGGTGTCCATTATTCATGTTTATCTTCATTTCTGATCGGATGTTTGCTTTTATTATTCCGCGACCATTAAAATGTTGGAAAGAGGAGGAGGAAGAGGAGGAACACCATAATTCACGGCTAAGTCATTTTTTATATTTAATTTGCCATGCATTTCGGAAAAGAATTTATAAAAGAAGGTTAGCAGTAGTGAATTGTTTGCTATGTCTTTCGTGGTGTCATTCATTCATCCCTAAAACACGCACCTTGTTTCCTAGTCAGACAAAGGTTTCATATTTTTTCCATTTTCCATCCACCCATTCAGAGCATCATTTCTTTGTATCAACATTTTTCATCAGTACCACTTTCTATAAGGGACTACTTTTCATTATTTCTCCATTTTCTCAATTCATTAATTACCCATATACTTCCTAGTTACGAAGTACAAGTCTATAGCAGCATTACATGTTTTCAAACTTATTCATCCAACTACATAAATATTTCTTCTATTTTCAGTTACTTCATGATTCATTAACGCATTCACTTCCTAGATACAAAGCACAAGTCTAAAGCAACAATATTATCATCCCTTTCATCCATTTATTCTCCAGTTATAAAAAACCACGAGTATACAACATCATAATTTACTTTGGAACAAAGCACATCCACTCCATTCACAACACCACCACCACCACCACCACCACCACCTGCCAACGCCTACCTTCCTATACCTTCATGCAAACAAGGTTCATGGGGCGAGTGAGCGTCGGTTCCTCTGCGAGTCTGATGAATGATAGGGACGATGGATGAGAGGAGGAAATGAGGTGATGACAGAGTGCGGATGAGTGAATGGAGAGATATGCAGATGGATCACTGGGGGCCGAGGAAGGGAAGCAGGGAAGGGGTGTTATGGAGGCGGGTGACAAGGTGGAGCTTTGTAATGAAGGAGTGGATGAAGATGTGTTGTGAGGCTGAAGGGTGGGTGATTCAATGAAGAAGAATTGAGTTCACGTGTAGAGGAGCTTAAGAAGGTGCGGGGAGGGAGTGTGCAAGGGGAGATGTAAAGGAGAGAAGAAACGTGGGGCAGGTTTGTTTTTATTCAGTTCAGTAGTAGTAGTAGTAGTAGTAGTAGTAGTAGTAGTAGTAGTAGTAGTAGTAGTAGTAGTAGTAGTAGTAGTAGTAGTAGTAGTAAAACTGGCGGCGGCGGCAGCGGCAGCGGCAGCAGCAGCAGCAGCAGTAGTAGTAGTAAAAATAAGGCGGCCACAATGGCAATTATTACCACCACCACTACTAATACTAATACTACTACAGCCGTCCATCTGACCACTATCCACCAGCCTTACCCCCCCCCCACACACACACGAAAATAACAGACAACCAGATCTAAAGCCATGCCAATCATTGAGCCCAGCCTCGCCCACCAGCACCTCCTCCCACAGAAGCGAGTGCGCTGCGTGGATGCTGGCTGGGCAGGGCGAATGGAGTGGTCAAGCTGTGTATTAGACCACAGAGAACCATAGCGAAAGGAAGGTCCTAACGAGGGGGCGGAGGGCGGCAGGACCTGGGCACACCTCTAAAGAAATTGATGTTGGAGTATGTTACCTATAAGGAAGGTAGCTGGGGAGTGGAACGAAAGGGCATGAGATTTAATGGTTTATTTGAATGCGGACGTGTCAGTGGGGGGGAGACATAACATAGGGGGCGGGGGTCCTAATGGAATGAAATATTGGTGGTAAATGATCGCAACAAGTGTGAAGGAAAGTAATGGACAGACGAAGCGATATATCCAATACCCACATGGATGACTGCAGCCACAAATAACACGAATAAGGGCGACTGACTGGCGACATGATCCTACTAAGAATAAACCCAAGACAACAAAGACTAGGGTGACAAAATGAGAAACGCACTTTAGGTGGTCGAGTAAGGGAAAAAAAAAAAAAAAAAAAAAAAAAAGTGTTGGCGGTGGCGGTGGCGGTGGTGATGGTGGTGGAGCACGAGACGAGACGTAAGGGAAAGGAAGGGACGTGGATTAAGGGAGGAGGAAGAGGTCTGGGAGGTTAGGAAAAGGTCCCTCGCACTACAGTCCCTCAGTAACTCACTCTTAATAGCCGGCCATTCGTTCTGCTGGACACTAATTAATCGTGGCGAATCGGGATCTGCGTCTTTATTTAACCAGCGGCTTCTCTTCGAGGATTTGGGGGACAGCACAAGGGCGCCGCGGGGGAGCAGCACGGTGACGGCCGGAGGAGATGAGTGATGGTGAAAACCTCGGAATGCAGCACGGTGAATTAAAGTATACGGGAAATCAAAAAGAAAAGTGAAGAAGGACAAGGAAAAAAATGTAGGACGGTGAATTGAGACATAAGAAACCTACGAGAAGAAAATAGGACGAGAACGAGGACGAGGAAGGAATATGAAGATAAGCATATGAGAAATTCTATTGAATATAAAAACAATAATTGCATGCAAAGACTTTTCCACTGAGGGTTTTTTTCTATTTGTCAATCAATTGTAGTTCGCCACTCCACCCTCATCCGTATCAGAGCAAAATAAATTCAAAATCAGCATTCATATCCCTGTCCTCGCTCCTCACACACCCAGACGAGCTCCACGCCTTGACAGATATGCAGCGTTGTCTCTCACACTTCCTGCTCCTCTCCTACCTCAGTCTTGCCAAGCATAGTGACTCTTGCATCCTCGCTGTGTACATGGTCATAGAAAATATTTTTCACACACACACACACACACACACACACACACACACACACACACACACACACACACACACACAGACAGACAGACAGACAGACAGACAGACAGAGAGAGAGAGAGAGAGAGAGAGAGAGAGAGAGAGAGAGAGAGAGAGAGAGAGAGAGAGAGAGAGAGAGAGAGAGAGAGAGAGAGAGAGAGAGAGAGAGAGAGAGAGAGAGAGAGAGAGAGAGAGAGAGAGAATTAAATCCTCACCTAAGTCAGCATAAACAATAAGAAGTCAAACATCCTCAGTGCCTTTGTGGATCTTTGTAATCTGGCAGCGCGTCGCAAGGTAAACCCAACCTTGTCAGTTTCGTTTAGACAAAGGGACTGCCTGCTTGTGCTGAGGTAAGGAATGACGGAGGAGGACAGAATATCGCTAAGTCATGCAGCGAATAAGGCATTATGATCACGAGCAAGAAGACAACTCACTCCTCACAGATCCACATAGATGAGACACGAGTTATCTCATACCGCAGGGTGAGAGAATAAGATAAAGATGATAAGATTTCTTAGAATAATGCGGTGAGTTAGATTACACACACTAACTTTTTTTTGTTTAAGGAATTGTAGCGAAAACACACGTGGATAATATTTTCCTAGGAGATGAAGAGTAGTGAATATGATGATTGCGTGGACAGTGAGTGGTGGCGGTGGGAGTCATAGTTTTGGTGTTGGAGGCTGGTGGTGGTATACCAGTGGTGGTTGCGGTAGTGAGAGTGGCACAGATGATAAAGATTTAGACCTTGAGGCAAATTACCTGGCGGGATCATTAATGTCAGGTGCGCGAGACAGGTTGGTAGTTAAGAATGATGGTGAACAAATAGCCGGAGTAAGGCAAGGTGGACTTTTGGTTCCTGCTTTTTCTTTCACTGCTTACTTTAAAGGGCGCGCCGAGTCAGCACTTTGACCTTTACGCGTGACAGTCATAGGGACTAATAAAGAATGTACTCACACTGGAAACACATAAAGCAAGGAGTTAAACATGAGAATGCCTGATTTATCACCCTGACGAAGGAGTGATGGTGCCTAGCAATGAGTCAGCCCACCAGATGATGAAATAGCACAGGGCATCCCCACCTACCCCTCCTGCACTCATCCATAACCCTCCCTTGTCCTGCCAACACCTGCACGTGCATAACTAAAGGCAAATTGAGCTAATCTTGAGAACTCCCAATCACCCTATCTACCTCAGGGACCTCCAGTCGATTTCCTTATTACCTGCACAATAACCAGCGTACCTAGACAAGCGTGGTGATGAGTGACAAATCCCAGTCACCTGAATGTCCTGAAATTACTTATTCATCCCTGGTACTGCTGCAAGAAGGCAAATATATTCAGGAAGGTAACGAGGATATATAGAAATTGTTATGACCCCAAATACGACTGCTTTCTCTGTGCTTGATTTGACGGCATGGGTAGGTACAGTAAATCTTTTCACCTGTGTTGTTAGTTTACATTCTTTAATTCATTGTCACGAGATAAAGGAGTAATGTAAGGATAACTGATGTCACTTATCCAACAGGTGGGCTTCTATGTACGGGAGTCACAGAATAAAGGTAGAAACCTCATTCATGACGTCATCCCAAGGCATGTGTGGAGAAATTAAGAAACCTTGGCCAGTGAGAATCATATACTAATACTATCTTTCTCGCTTTTTTAGTCAAGCTTCCTTGTTTTCCTTCACTGAGGCAGCGCACGCGTCGAGAGTCCCAAGATATGCACGGCATTCACTAAACCTTTGCCAGTACTACAGCAAAGAGCAGCATCGTAAGTGTGAATGAATACGAAAAAAATATACTACCAGAGAAAGTAGTGCAGGAAGGGCGTAGATTCTGCCTCGTCACTTCTACTTGGAGGACTTGCAGAGGGTTCAAAGGTACCTGCCGTCAGTCGATGCCTAAGAAGAGCAAATAATTATTACACCGCTACTGACGACGAAGTTACCACCTCTTTAGCTATAGAATGAGAAACAGTCATTTAATTTCATCTCACTTCAACTGTCATTTCTTTCCTCTATACCTCTCACTTCAACTTAAGAGAAAATCGTTGCAGTCACGCGAAGCCCAAAAACGATTCCAACATGAAACACAGCAACCACAGCGACCTCCTTTGCTATAGAACGGAAAACATTACCGCTACACTTCACCTCATTCCACCTCCTCGACTCCTCACCTCAATCCAGCCCTTTAATCCCCTAGTTACCTCCCCTCACCTTCCACCTCCAACTGAACGCAAGCCCCCCTCCGTGCTGACCTTCCCCTCACCTCCTGTCAGCCCGCAGCCCCACGTCCTTGCCAGCAGACGCCATAACACTGCACAATTATAGCCGTTACCAAATGCTCCTTTTTTTCCGCCGCGCACCACAGCTTTCTAAGCCGTGCGAAATAGTTTTGTACAAACGCCGACTATTGCTTTCTGCGTGATAGATGGCTTCCTCCGCTATTTGGCAGTCGATAGCGCCCGCGTGATATATTGCCGAACACGAGAGAGAGAGAGAGAGAGAGAGAGAGAGAGAGAGAGAGAGAGAGAGAGAGAGAGAGAGAGAGAGAGAGAGAGAGAGAGAGAGAGAGAGAGAGAGAAAAAAAAAAAAATGTGTGTAATTCACCTCGGTCGTCTGCTGGTCACCGAGCCAGTCTTCCCCATTACGGAGCGAGCTCAGAGCTCATAGACCGATCTTCGGGTAGGACTGAGACCACAACACATTCCACACACCGGGAAACCGAGGCCACAACCCCTCGAGTTACATCCCGTACCTATTTACAGCCAGGTGAACAAGGCCCACACATTAAGAGGCTTGCCCAATGCCCATTTGCCTCCCGGGACTCGAACCCGGCCCTCTCGACTGTGAGTCGAGCGTGCTTACCACTACACTACGCGGTGTGTGTAATTCACTGTGATCTGCTGCAGTCTCTGACGAGACAGCCAGACGTTACCCTACGGAACGAGCTCAGAGCTCATTATTTCCGATCTTCGGATAGGCCTGAGACCAGGCACAAACCACACACCGGGACAACAAGGTCACAACTCCTCGATTTACATCCCGTACCTACTCACTGCTAGGTGAACAGGGGCTACACGTCAAAGAAGACACACCCAAATATTTCCACCCGGCCGGGGAATCGAACCCCGGTCCTTTGGCTTGTGAAGCCAGCGCTCTAACCACTGAGCTACCGACCGGGCCGTGTGTGTGTGTGTGTGTGTGTGTGTGTGTGTGTGTGTGTGTGTGTGTGTGTGTGTGTGTGTGTGTGTGTGTGTGTGTGTGTGTGTGTGTAAACCCCTCCTCAATATTCCGAGGCGATGCAGGCGGTGCGAGCAATATTCATGTCCCGAAATTACACAACACTGAAGGACTCCGGGCAGATGTTGAGCCATTGGGCCGAACAACACTCCCGTGATGACGCAACGCACGCACGCCAGCCACACCACAACCATTAAGTCATGCAGCGATAACACACCTGAGACAACACAGTGCTAGAGAAAACATTAAAAACAATTATCACTCCGTTTATATCAGTACAATTCTTTTTTTCTTAGAAAAAATTAAGAAAAGAATGTTTGATGGTCGTACTACAATTATTAACTAGTTGACACCTTAGTGAAATAGTTTTTTTTTCTTTTTACCTCTAATTTCTGGCTAATATATGGCTACTGAAAGTTCCTAGATTTTTCAAACAAAACTTGAGAATAGTATTGTTTGTCTTCAACTTCTCTTAATTTCCTAAATTTCTTTCAGATGCTTCTAAGATCCAAGCTTGAGAAATCCGGCCAATGAAAGGATGGCGTAAATAACTTTGATGGCAGATACAATATTAAAAGAAAAGACCACACGTTGAAGTTTCACCAAAACTGAATAGCAAATGATTACGATAGTTACCTGTGAGGAAGAAATAAGAAACTATTAGACGTCTTTCTTCCGGACGCTTCATGTCATTTTGAACACAAGACACCGTGAAAAGTTTACACCGACACGAATGTACCAGAAAAAAATGCGAAAAAAATATATTAGATACTATTGTGTGAACGCTTGCGAACTTTACACCAGCACGCAAACCTCAACACCTATGAAGATCGGCTCGTAAAAAGCTCGGCAGGTATATTAAAGTCCTAATCACCGCCAAACCCATCTTGGCGGCGGCGGTTCCTTCCGGGAGAATACAACTTTAAACCGACAAACCATTAGCAATTATCACAACAGCGTTCGTAATGAGCGTTAATGGCCAATATGAGAAGGAAGCAGGCGACGTGTGATGAATGGGTGGTGGTGGAGAGGCGCGAGAAGGCAAGACAAGCCGAGACAAGGTTAGGCGAGAAGAGACGAGGATGGCCAAGACAAAAGATGAATAAAGCGAATAAAGCGAGAGAAGACAACAAAGATAGGCACGGCGAGAAGGAAGATGAAGCACAATAAGCGAGGCAAGACAAGATGAGGAGGAGGAAAATAAAGGAAGGCAAGAAAAAGCAAGACGAAGGAAAGCAAGAAAGAAATATCAAGGGAAGACAAAACAAGAGAAGGTGAAGCAAATTAAAGCAAGTGAGGGCAAGAAGGAAGACAAAGCTAGGAAAGGTAAGGCAAGGATAGATGAGACGAGACAAGGCGAGACGAGACGAGACGAGACGAGACGAGGCGAGGCGAGGCGAGGGTGGCGCTGGTAACATATCACATGGCAGGAGGTACGAGTGGCTTGGTGATTCCCATTTGTTTATCTTCCTAAGTCCTGTGTACTGTGAACCCTCTGTAATCAACCTGCCGAGGCCCTCCTCCTCCCTTCAAGCGTCCTATACCTCACTCCTAATCCCTCTACTCCTCAGAATCTTCCTCCTCGTGGTCCAAACTTTCATCCGCGTATTAGTTTCCCTATTCATCTACAGAATTATTTATATTCCATTGGTTTTCTCTGTCTGTGTATCAGCATTCGGATTCTTATCGACAATTCCCATCGCCCGTGGTCTCCTCCTCCTTCTCGTTCCTCAACAATCTCCACTTCATTTCAATATCAAAGGCCCCGTTTGCATTTCGCTTGGGTTGATCATCGGACGCTTCGCCCGCAGCCCCGCACCCTGTGATTGAACTGAGGGCATTAAACACTCATTTTTCATGGCAGTAAAAATAATTACGCTATATCTGACTGGCACTTGGCGCTGTGTTTATAAAATGGGCTCCGCAGATCGTTCAGACTGCATACTACACCGCAGCCTGCAGGTGTGGGACGCAGGTGTGTAAGTTCACCGAGACCCACGACAAAATGGTGCTGGTGTGGGGAGTGAGTGGTGGAGGGGACCATGGTGTTGCGTGTGTGCGAGGTGTTCATCATAAAACCCGAGAGGAGGTGCTGCCTTTCATCACATGCTTCCCCTGCGCCACACCAATGCGCATACCTCAGCTCCACCTACCGCATCCCAGGCACCGCATGACGTAAGCCATCATGATACACTCCCTCGTACTTACCGCCACCCGAGATCTCCAATAACAATAATATACTAAGTTTTCTTTGCTCTGCTTACGTTCCTGTCCTTCTTCAGTCCCCGCCTCTCTCTTTCTCTATCAGTGCATCCCACACAATCCAAACTCACCTTCTGTCATTCACAAACACGCGAGCCATTGATACTTAACTACATAATCCTAGTGATTGGTTATCAGTACCTCGTAGTGCTGGGTTGGAAGGGCGTGCGAGAAGGACGGATTATGAGGCCAAATGATAGCCTAACCTCCTGCAGGCGTCCCCACCGTGACAGTCGGCCGTCGAGTATCCAGAATTTATTGGATCATCCCGACGGCAGATAATGTGTGATCAGACGTTATAAAGGGAAGATTACTGTGTTGACGGGAGTAGCTGACAGGGGGTTAATGGAGACTCGCGCACATGACTACCTCGGCGGCCTTCTGTGCCCGAGCGTGACCCTCTACCTCCTGACCAAGGCTGTCTCTCTCCCCCATCGCCACCACCACCGCACCACTTACTGTCATTGACAGTGACTGTGGTGGAACAGAGTGCAAGATGGTTTATTATGAATGTTTAAAATAGTATCGAGTCTTGGTAATACAGGATATTAAGATGGGGAGGAAAAATATATATATAAAATAACAAAGCATCAAAAATACTTCTTTTTTTTTTATATATTCTCACGCCGAGTTCCGCATAGAAAACCACATAGTGTTCTGAAGGACTGGTAATTCAGGCTTGCCGTGTATCATTAAGAGTACTAACCTGCCACAGCGCCGTTCTGATATAGACACAATGCAAATCATACACACAATCACACCTGAAGCAAAACCTCACCCGGAACCAGAGGCAACATTTTCATGCTTGTCTCTGCAGCGTTTCCTTCAGCTGAGCCCTGAGAGCGAGTGCTGCTTTGTATACCTCACAGGGAATCACTCGTTCTGGTGAATGCATTAGGCTCATTATTATCATTACTATTCCATCTGTGGCAGGAGGGGCACGGCCTGAGCATATTGCGGTGGCTTGAAAGAATACCACACTACTCTTGCATACACCAACAAGCAACTCACACGAAGCGGGAGCACTTGTGATCCGCGGAAAGGATGATCACAGACTGGTATGTAAATTCAATCTTTTCACAGTGATATGCAACGATTCACAGCAAAAGAAACATTGTATGGAATCTTTATAAACACATATATACAAAAAAAAAAAAAAGATTAAAAGAATATTTTTTTAATATTCAGAGGTAACTGCACAATAACAATACAAAATAAGTCTCAAGGTATTAGTAATTAAGGAAAGATGTTGCTTATAAGACTGAAATTATTCAGTCTCATACTTTACTTATAAAACTATCGCATATGACGATACCGGAGTTACTCAGATTGGGACATTATATATATATATATATATATATATATATATATATATATATATATATATATATATATATATATATATATATATATATATATATATATATATATATTCACCCCTAAACTTGTGATAGAGCTCATTTTACGTCGCAGTTTTCGGGATTGTGGGCATACGACCCCGATGCACGTGCCCGAGCGGGAGAGTCCAACAACTTAAAACATGTATATGGCTGGCTCCTAACTCGCACTGTCCACTTTAGAAACACAGATTTTTTTAGTTTCTTTACTGCATCATTATCTTTTTTTTTTTTCTCTTTCTCTCATAAGCAACCTTACAACTTTATTTTATTTATTTGTATTAAGAACACAAGAACCTAAGAAAACTACGGAAGCTGCAAAAGGCCGTGGTAGCCTAGCTGTTACCTATGTATCCTACGCTTCCTACCCCTGGCACAAAACGCACTACCTAAATCACTAACTTGACCATCACCAACAACCAATACTCTATCTTGGGACAGGGAAACTGATCTGCCCCCTCCTTCCTATCCACATCTCCAGCCACGTCCACCTCCTTTACTCCCTCCAACACAATGAAGAGGTTCCTCGTCTCTACGAGGTGAGGCGCCCGTAGACACCACCTGCCACTCCTCCTGCCCCTGCATCGCCTTACTATAGATTAGGTGACTGTGGGGCCCAACCCTCGGTCAAGCGCTGAGATCTTCCGGCAGAACGCAGCCTGTAGGTTTGAGATTCGCACCCGAAACTTAGCCTATACGTAAGAAATCTTTAGATGGAACTCAACCTCCATCTCTGCGACTTTCACAACGAAAGCCTCGAGAACAGAACTACCACACCCAGCTGAAACCGTAGGGAAAGCAGCCACCCCTCGTTACTAACAGACACACGTCCGTTTACTGGGAAGGTTGACCTGATACTGTTTATCATCTTCTGTATTTTATTCTCATAGATACTTTTATAATCTGTGGGAGACGAAACTATTTTTTTTTCTTTCCCTCTTTTATATTTTATCATTTTCCTGTGGAATACACTGAACGTTTGAAATAGATAACTATTGCAATAGAATTTAATACGTGAGCTACTTAAGAGAACATAAATGACACACGGGAGATATAAAACAAATTCTCCTTAACATTATTTTGTTTTCCTTCACGTTATTTTTACAATTACACAGCGCGAGAAGCGACAAAATTTATTAGACAGAAATTGCGGGATATGTTACATTATCAACAAAAAGACACGACATTAAAAGAGGCGAAGATGATGAAACACGATTTCTTGTTTTTTTTCCTGTTAAAACAAAGCGCACAGCGAGTAACAAGAGCAATCCCAGAACCAGGAATGTCAGTCTTATATCAGACCAAAGAAAACAAGGAAACAGGTTAATTCCCTCGTGTATCATCGCCAGTTTCTTTGTGTCTTCCTGCCTCGTGTGTGTGTGTGTGTGTGTGTGTGTGTGTGTGTGTGTGTGTGTGTGTGTGTGTGTGTGTGTGTGTGTGTGTGTGTGTGTGTGTGTGTGTGTGTGTGTGTGTGTGTGTGTGTGTGTACATTATTCATCACGGTCGTCTGCTGGTCACCCAGCCACCCTTTCATCAACGGAAAAAGCTCAGAGTTCTCATACTGACCGATCTTCGGGTAAGACTGAGACCACATCACACACCACACACACCGGGAAAGCGAGGCCACAAACCCTCGAGTTACATCCCGTACCTATTTACTGCTAGGTAAACATAGGCTACACATTAAAAGGCTTGCCCATTTGCCTCGCCGCTTCCCAGGACTTGAATCCGGGCCCTTTCGTTTGAAAGCCGATCGTGCTAACCATTACACTATATGGTGTGTGTGTGTGTGTGTGTGTGTGTGTGTGTGTGTGTGTGTGTGTGTGTGTGTGTGTGTGTGTGTGTGTGTGTGTGTGTGTGTGTGTGTGCGTGTAATTCACCTCGGTCGCCTGCTGGTCACCCAGTCAGTCTTCCCCATTACGGAGCGAGCTCAGAGCTCATAGACCGATCTTCGGGTAGGACAGACCACAACACACTCCACACACTAGGAAAGCGAGGCCACAACCCCTCGAGTTACATCCCGTACCTATCTACTGCTAGGTGAACAGGGGCTACACATTAAGAGGCTTGCCCATTTGCCTCGCCGCCTACCGGACTCGAATCCGGGCCTCTCGATTGTGAGTCGAGCGTGCTAACCACTACACTACGCGGTGTGTGTGTGTGTGTGTGTGTGTGTGTGTGTGTTTTATGTTATGGCCTATAGCACCTGTAGGCGCTGTTCAGCTTCCACCCATTAATGAAACGGGCAATTTTAACTATATATATTAGGGCCCATATCACCACCCAAGTGCATCTTTGATGTAACCACCTAAATCTTGAGTATCATGGTGACATGTAGGTAACATTAAACCATTGGACAAATGGCATTCTATGTGTGTGTGTGTGTGTGTGTGTGTGTGTGTGTGTGTGTGTGTGTGTGTGTGTGTGTGCGCGCGCGACCGAGCGCTGCCATCCACACAACGATCCAGGCTGTCCACCGGGAAAAAGCTTGCAGAACCACCCGCTAGTGATTGAAGTAACGCGAGGAAACACTAAATTAAACTGAGACACACTATTACCCACCTGCCGCGTCATTAAGACCTCCTAGCACTTTACCGGACACGATCTCCTTCTCGATCCTAGTGAGGGAGGCTGCGGCAACGAGGGCGTCTTCGGAACACCCATTGGGGACTAAGGTGAGCAAGAGCACTCAGCACGAGGAGGGAGTTTGTTCCCTATCCAAACGTGACTCCCGTAACAAAGAGCGGCTTCCAGAATTACGTGTATCAGATCGTACTGTTGTTGCAGCGCGTGATTCTATTTCCAGTACAGTCCAGTGCGTTCGCGAAGAGAGCGCGGGGACGTGGCCTGAGCCCCCACCGTGTCCACTGAGTTACGGTGACGTCTCGGCTGTTGAGTGTTAATCAGTGCCAAATAATTTACACCACAGCACCGCCGCCATTACTCCAGCTCCGAGGAAGTGCACATCAGATCCCTTAAGGTAAGGGTCGAAACACAATGCTGTGCTAATATAACGAACGACCTTACCGCCTGCAGCTGCTTCGGACGCTTTCTACGACGCGGTGAGGCAACACATGTAATCACTCACAGATCAGAAGGTGCGGCTGTCCCCCTCTCATGGTCTCTAGTCGCCGCACCGCGCCTTGTTTCCTTTCAATCACTGTAACTATTATGTCACCGTTCATCATAGCGTGGGAGAATTAAACACGCTACTTAGAAGTAGTTCTGTTCATAGGTAAGCAATTCCCTCAACTCAGCTGCCATTTACGCTTGTTTTCTGCTTTTCTCCGACATGAATACATAAAGGGAGTGAGGAGCAACTCGATTTAAAGTCTTTGAGCATCGCCCCGCTCTGCTGAGGGTACTAAACAAACTCCATATAAATTCAGAAGTGCAAATTTGTCTGTTTGGTCATGTAGGTCACTTTGTTTGGAGCACAATCCTCACACCTCCTGACTAGCAAACACCCCAGACGCGCCCCCCTTCCCAGCCGCCGCCAAGGATGCAGCGCAGGACACACAGCTTTCCCCACGTCCTTCTATTGAGTTTTAGACAGGCTGGTTCCGTCTTCTTTCCTCAAATGTACTGACACTCGCTATCCTATTATGGGATCACGTTCAAGCACTAATATAACTCTTATGAAAGTAGCTTGCGTTTCGCTCTGATTTCTTCACATCACTTCTGCCACACCAAGGACACTATTCCTGATACATCCGCGTAGCACCGATACTATATACAGAAGGTTCTCGATGAAATTACACGTGTTTTCAGTAGCGTTCTTTATGGCTCTAGTGACAATTTAACAATTTCTACATTATTATCAAGTGAAACATCCTTGAAAACTTGGCTAATAATTTCTGTGGCCTTTGAAAACAGTCGTGGAGAGAGAGAGAGAGAGAGAGAGAGAGAGAGAGAGAGAGAGAGAGAGAGAGAGAGAGAGAGAGAGAGAGAGAGAAAAGAGTGTGTGTGTGTGTGTGTGTGTGTGTGTGTGTGTGTGTGTGTGTGTGTGTGTGTGTGTGTGTGTGTGTGTGTGTGTGTGTGTGTGTGTGTGTGTGTGTGTGTGTGTGTGTGTGGACCATTTCTGAATAGGGGACTAAGCAGAGGTGTGTTACAAGAATCACGAACGGTTGAAGCACACGGCAGAAAAAGTCACTTCACAAGCTGTCCATATCTGCGACTGATCTGAACACCACGCACTGACCTCCACACCTCCAGTTGCCTTACATTCATCGCCTCCTTGTCTGATCTTGGCCGAACTAGGAGCCGCAGCCACGACACAGCTCATCGCCTTGCCACCCACACCTCATCATCACGCCGCCTCCCTCTCGTCGCTAAGCACATGTCTCTCACCTGTAATCACGATCCAGACCCCCAAGATAACTCAAAATTTGTTGGAGATGAGACGTTTCTAATCGCGTCAAGCACTTAGCCATTACACGCTCCCCCTCGGGAAGGTGAACGACTTAAGGTGGTTTGGAAATCAATTTAGTTTTACAAGAGTATATCATTGGCAGTACTGGAGTAAGAACAATGAAGAGAATTATGGGAAAACTGATGGAATATTAATAAAAGAAGAGAAGGGTGTTCTGTGTGTGTGTGTGTGTGTGTGTGTGTGTGTGTGTGTGTGTGTGTGTGTGTGTGTGTGTGTGTGTGTGTGTAATTCACCTCGGTCGTCTGCTGGTCACCCAGCCAGTCTTCCCCATTACGGAGCGAGCTCAGAGCTCAAAGACCGATCTTCGGGTAGGACTGAAACCACAACACACTCCACACACCGGGAAAGCGAGGCCACAATCCCTCGACTTACATCCCGTACCTATTTACTGCTAGGTGAACAGGGGCCACACATTAAGAGGCTTGCCCATTTGCCACCCCGCGCCGGGACTCGATTCCGGGCCTCTCGATTGTGAGTCGAGCGGTGTGTGTGTGTGTGTGTGTGTGTGTGTGTGTGTGTGTGTGTGTGTGTGTGTGTGTGTGTGTGTGTGTGTGTGTGTGTGTACTATTCACACGTAACATAGACACCAGAAACCAGCTTATCAGAGAAACTTCCATATTGTGGGTAAAATCTTCCAATCAGACCATTTAAAGCGGCGTGAACTCCGTTATATCACACACTTACAGAGGCTACGGGGAGACGAGAATCAGACTGATAGTAAACACCTGCTTTACCGCTAACGGGAAGTTCAAACTGGAGTTCAAACTGAGAAGGTGAAGAGGAGACTTACTTTTATGGGCAAAATAATGAGAGGCCGTGTCCAGCAACCTTTCCATATGATCGCAAAGATGAGCACCGAGCAACGTCAGGGGAAAGACATATGCAGAATAAACACAGGGTAGGTTAGGTTAGGAAAGACGCAAGGGAGGAGTGAACGTGGCTAGATAACCTTCACCGTCAGGAGTCCACAGCAGGAAGAATCCGCTACAGATGACTGGGGCCGGGCAGGTGAGACACTTACCTGTAATTACAAAGAAAATGGATACATTAGCGTATGAAAGGTGAGGCAGATAACGCCGACCCCCTTACACTAATATTAGCTCATTTATTCCCGGGATCAACAAAAGGAAAAGCAAGTGATAATGGGATAGGGAAGGAAGTATTGTATCTTTGAGTGGGAAGACAGTGCTGTACCTGAGCCGTCAAACATAACAATATTCCTTTCATTATGGGTCATTACAATCTGGGAAGGTAAGCATACACACACGCACACGCACACGAGCACGCGCGCGCGCGCGCACGCACACACACACACACACACACACACACACACACACACACACACACACACACACACACACACACACACATATAGGGATTCTGAAATTGAAAACACGGTGAGTAACCACATGTTTGGCTTGTCCCCCGCACACTGACGCTCGCCGTAATACCTGACTGCTGTCCTCGGAACCCACGACCTCAGCACTCCTTCACGCCCTCGCTCCCTCGCTCCTTCCTTCCCTCACCCTGCTTACTCCCTCCCCTCCACCCTCCCAACAACACTGGAATAAACACAGGTCCAAATTTATGACTACGATTGGCTGCCGAGTGAAAAAATAATACCAGGGGATGGACGCGGGTGGCTGGCAAACCGTGTGAGGGCTGTTAAGGAGACGCTGTAATTGAATGTCAAAATACACGCGGGGGTATCATGAGCGAGAAGGAATACAAGGGGGAGGGAATGAGGGGGACAGGGGAGGCTAGAGGGAGCACCCGGGACAGCCATACCTCGACCTGCAGGAGGCTGGCACGTAATGGCGAAGCGGCGGGATAAACACAGTGATCTATCCCCATAAACTTCCTCGGGGTGACGGCCGTTCTGTTTCCACCTTTGGTTTATGGCCCGGGAGGCGATGGGCGACGCGCTGAGCCTCGCCGGGTGCTCTATCCACCTCCACCGCGATAAATTGTGTCTCGTGAATGCCTTCTTGCTGTGGTTCTCTTGGGTGTGAGATGCCTTCACTGTCTTGCCCTACCCTGCACTGCCCTGCCTTGCCTTGCCTTGCCATGGTATCGCTGTGTTGAATGTGTCAGACAGGACTGCATTGTATGTGCTTGTCAGAAATGAGTATTGAGTTTTGTACGTACATTAGGAAGAGCTTCAGCGTGTGTCTTTTTCGGATCTTCTGTGTGCGTGTGTATCAAAACTTTGATCTTCTGTATCCGTGTTATGATAAAAGACACATAGGACGAACAAATAACAGTATCCTTTGTCGTTGTAAGGTTCTCTCTCTCTCTCTCTCTCTCTCTCTCTCTCTCTCTCTCTCTCTCTCTCTCTCTCTCTCTCTCTCTCTCTCTCTCTCTCTCTCTCTCAACTCCGGTGTAATAACCCCCCCCCTCTCTCTCTCTCTCTCTCTCTCTCTCTCTCTCTCTCTCTCTCTCTCTCTCTCTCTCTCTCTCTCTCTCCCCTCCTCAACTCCGGTGTAATAATCCTGACATTGAGGAAGGAAATCGCGTGTTGCTGACTTGCATCTTCCACGGCAACATATGCAATGGTTCGATTTTGTAGGAAATGAACACAAATAATAGTAATACAAAGAATATACTTGGTTTTTATTGGTCCTGAGGCCTTCCATTTTTTACTCTTTTATCTGATGAGGGTGGCGCCGAAACGTGACGACAACAGGGCTCCTGAAATAGCAACAATCAGCGTGGTATTTTGCCCCCATTACACCTGGCCACTTAGGAAGCCTTTGACTAAACCTGCAGTGAGCGACGGTGCGGAGGTCAGTTCTGATTATGAGCAGCGAAGGGGAAGGTCGCCATTTCTGGCTGTTAGTGAGGTGAAGTGTACATATGATGACATCGTGCAGGGAAGGTTACTGTGAAGTGAGATGTAAGTGGCAGGGAAATATATATGCAACGTGATTTGGTGTGTCAGGGAAAGTTCTGTGATGGCAAAAGTGATGATGGTGGTTTAAGTGGGAAAGAAAAAAAATAAATTTTTTCTTTGTACAACGGAAATTGATGTCTGCTCTCCCCTGACCACAAATTCCTTGATCACAACATGCATATAGTATCACTGATGTGGAGAAGTACACTTATTAAACTTCATTTGTAACAATTTTACATTCCTCTACATACTATACCCTCTTTTCCTTTTGTTTTTGTTTCCTTAACGTGACCTTATACAAACAATTTGTGATTTCTTATTTCACAGTTCTCGTCTACTTCTTCCCAGTCACTCTGAGTTAAACATTGCCATCTATCACCCATCACACAAAATTAGCTATAACCCAGACACTTGGAGTTCTTTATCAGGCTGAAAAAGTATCGCATAACTGGTCTGGCCATGCATTCCCTTGACTCCCGACTACTTCTCTTTGCTTATTACTATGTAAGATCTTACTTCATATTGCTACCTGCTTTCCTTCAGTCTCTAGTGACTAAACTCTATTGTGTCTAGTCTCATCTTCCTGCTTGGTTCATTTTTTATCATTTCGCTTTATGTAACCACTAGTACGTCAATGTATCCGGTGCGCCTCGGCCGTGGTGGTTTGCGTATCCAGCGAGAACCTTAATTGTACTTTTCCAAGGCATGTGTGTTTGTTTTGCCTTTCTTGATAATACTGTGGAAGTTGACAGGAGAAGAGAACGTCTGAGATTATGTTCCCCTAATGCTACGTTGTAGCATTAGTTGTACCGTCACGTCCATATCCAGGTGAATATTCCCTTCCAATTACAAAGCAAATGCATGGAATTATAAACGTGTCGCACCAACACGGCTGAGGTAGAGGTAGTAACTTTATCAATCACCTCTGCGAATTACGGTTCTGCAGCGCGATTTTGAGGCACAAGGTTCGAGTTCCTTCTATGCGCTCCCACCTCAAGCTGAATTCAGGGTGACGATCCTCCTCCTGACCCGGGATTTCAGGCTACAGGAAGTGAAGGCGGAAGTGGAGGTGCACTCCAAGCCAGGTTTAGGTACAATCCACATGTACGCTGCCTTTGCCTCTCAGCTCAAGATTCACGAATCTTTAAGGTTCCCACAATTATATCTATACAAAAATTTACCAAGGTGCAAGGTGTTACTAACGTTTATTTATTACTCACTGCCTTCCTTGCTTGTCTCCTTCTGTGGTGCAAGCATTCCAAGGTGAGCGGTGCTTCTGGCTGCACACTATAATACGAGATCCCGAAGTGGTTGCAAAGAAGTTTATTCGTGCAGCAGCTGTTCGCATGCTAGATTCCGTGAGAAATTCAGCGCATTAACCAACAAAATACGCACTATTAACGTTTGTTTTATGATTGAGGTAGAAAATTTATAAAAAAACTGAGTAAGTGTATTTCGTGACTTATTTCATGATTATGATGTAGAAAACATTATATCATGTCATACGTAAGCGTATTTCTTAACTATTACTGGTCACAACAGCTGCCTGAAGTGTTCTGACTCTTCCTCATACTGCTTCTAATACTGCTGATACTATATGAGTGCTAGAACAAGTTCCCAGCCACGCTCCAAAACTTCTCCATCACCCCCTCCCTTCACCCCTGACCCTAGTCCTCCTAAACAGTGATACGTCTCAACTAAGTGGGACTTAACTTAAAAGGACATCAGAATCCGATTATGTATCAAGGAAATGTGTTGGTTGCGACATTGATTGTTCCCTTAATGCGGGACGGTGGTGTGTTTGGGTCACGCGAAATACCGATTGAAAAACACAGTCATTATGGAGCGACCAGGAGAGTTCCCTTCTCTTCCCTCCCTTCCGATAGTCATTACGCACTTACGTACATCGCGCCGCCATCAAAACACAGCTTGGTATACGTGCTGGCCCAAGGCGTCGTGTTTTGCCTTTTTTGATTACGGCTGCCTTGAACACGACGTGAGTGAGAGAGGGAGGACACTTGACTGTTCCCTTTAGAGTATTTTCGTTTGTCTACAGAATTTCGCAATCTGATCACCTGAGCACGTGACTGGAAGACAAGTCCATGCACATCAGTGGATTGGGGATCGACATAGCACTGCAGGCACAGAGAAGTATTTTATATTCTCCAGGCGTCCATGGTTTTGATTATGCAAGATACCGGAGTGTTTAGTGTCATCTCATAAACTTTATCATATTATTAAAAAAAAAAAACGCATTTCTAACGTCGTTCTATAGTACTACTTGTAGCAAAGAAATTCACTGCGGTATTCAGAGTTCAGACGTGACCAACCTCAACTGGTGAAGGAAAGGAAAACGACAGTCGTTTCTATGAATACACTGCCCCTCGAGTGTTGGTGGCGTGCGTGCTGGCCAACGGGACGGTGACTTACTGCTCCGCCTCACAACACTCCGCCACCCTCGGAGTCTCGCCGGAAAACCAAAATTTCATGCTTTTCTCCTGAATTTACACGCCTACCTACAACAAAACATTTACACCATAAGTGGTACATATTTTTGCGCTTCCTCATTTGAATTTTCGAGAATCATGACTAGATTCGTTTTTCTTTTCGTTTTCATTGTTTGTTTTTTTCCATTAGAATTTACTCAGATGTGCAGTTTCTACCCACAGTGAGTGACAGACTTTACCGCGTTCGCTGCTGGATTTCGTCCATCAAGCGATTATCATGAAAAATCTATCCGCCTCGGAAGACTGGAGAGACTGGAAGTCTCCTTACACAGTATTATGTATGGTTAGCCTGTAATTTTGCGCAGTAAGTTATGGCAACGTTGGAAGAAGGTGAGACGGTACTCATATTTACCTGTGGATCACGTTGACAACCCCACCTGGAGCCCACACCTGTACCCGCCCAGTCAAAGTTTCCAGATCTAAGTACTGATAACTAACTGATGACATGCTAAAAAAATATATAAAAAAAAATTAAAGCACACGATTTATTTAAATTTGATGAGAGGTGAGAGATATTGGCTGGCAAGGTAAAGCAGGAAAACTTGTACTGCCGGAATGAGTCAAGACGTACTTAGTGAGAGAGAAGATACCAGTGCATGTTATAACACAGATCACATCACCGCATGACGCTTATAAGGACCGCATGACTTACTTAGGCCCCGACACCTGACTGGCGACGCCATCCGATATGTACCCGAGTGCGCGGCAGTGCGGCACAAACGACATGACCTACAAACATGCCAAGGAAGCAGGCAGAAGACAACATGAGGAGGAACACCACGCCACCAAATTCAGACTCCACAGCACGAGGTACTAAAGGGTCAGTAATCAAACACGCCTCACTCACTGTGCTTATTGTTTCCTCAGCCTTAAATCTGTTACGAATGTATAACATCGTGTTGAGGCTACCAGCTGATCACACTAATGACTCCACGCCTCAAGATTCTGAAAGACTAGTTAAGAAAATACTAAGCTAACAATGTCTGCCTGCCTCTCAACTTCAAGCCAGCTATGAAAAAAATTACCACGTCCCGTTTAGATTAGCAGCGAATAAGAAAACTATAGGAATTATGAAAAGAAAAAATCATGATGAGTACTACACGTGACTCGACTTCTGGTCACGACTCTCGCACACTGAACATCTGAAGAGGATCCGTTCAATTATTCCACATCAGTAACCGAGTAAAACGAAACAAAATGACTAAATAGCCCTTTACATCAACGACAAGCGCTTCAAATGAGCAGGGCGAGAAGAACGTCGCACCGCTAAAGTTGAGCATAGCCATCACGTGTTGGGAACCAGTGTGCGAGGTGCCAAAGTAACAGGGGACTAAGAAGTAAATCCCGCGTAATGGTCGTAAAAGTGCCAATGAACCTGCGTCATTATTACTTCTGGGGACTTTGTGGAGCGGCAGGTAAGCAGGTTGTGTCATACGCCTGAGGGAGGGTCATGCTTCGCTTCCTCCTCACCGCTTCCACCACCTAAGTGAGCCCGATAAGCAGGAGTTTCCTTTCCAAACCATGAATTTAG
This sequence comes from Portunus trituberculatus, assembly GCF_017591435.1. Classification (NCBI taxonomy): domain Eukaryota; kingdom Metazoa; phylum Arthropoda; class Malacostraca; order Decapoda; family Portunidae; genus Portunus; species Portunus trituberculatus. Next base: position 8,506,929 of record NC_059279.1, on the reverse strand, counting down.
TAACAAAATAATACTACCTTTGATTGCAAGTCTCAGGCGCAGAGTCTTTAGTGACACAAACTCTGTAGTACGAGTCGCTTCGACTAAGCGTAATAAATGTGTAAGCAATACAAGCTTTCAAAATATAACTCGGATGTGATTTTATTTCTTACCTCAGTCTTATTTTGTGACTTCAGAAGCTCATGAGACACGTTTGGTAAGAGACTTGTTATATCAAGACGCGTGTGGCTGTGCAGTGCAAGCAGACAAGAGATAGCTGCGGAAAGGTGTATAATAAAGCCATGAGTTACTGTTTTAGCCTCTGGAGACAATCACGAGGCAATATGAAGTTGTTTACACTCCCCCATAACTCCCAAAGGTTGAGTACTGCGGCCTCAATGACTCTGGTCCGCAAGGTAGAAACAGGATGCCATCTAAAGAAAGAGAAATTAAAAACATTAAGTTGTCTGACCGAAGTAGTTGCAGGGCAGCGTTCTTGGCACGTCCCAGCTAATAAGGGGAACGGCTTACGTGCGCGGCGTCCAGGCGTGGCCATTACCACCTTTCTACTTAGTTATCGTGGAAATAGCATCGTTGTTACGTCGTCGCGAACTCGCCAAACTGATATACTCGTCCCTGCCTGGTGTGAGGTTGCCGCCACCTCTGGACACACTGGTTTTAAACACTTATGAAAACATGAGGTGAACTGTGAAGCGAATGGTTTTCTAGGGAACGATTCATGAGCAGTACTGTCTGAAGAATTGACCACGCAACGCCTAAACTGCATTATTCCTAAAGTAATAGAATCTAAATCCGACTCTACGTTTCCAAATACTGAAAAAATTGCCATATCGGCTATAGGCCAAAGGAATCAACTTTATATAACTTGCAAAACAAATTCATCTAGAAATAAGCAAGAGGACACACACACACACACACACACACACACACACACACACACACACACACACACACACACACACACACACACACACACACACACACACACACACACACACACACACACACACACACACACACACACACACACACATACAGGGAAGGTCACCGGCCAACAAGGTCTCGAGGACAGGATGTGTGAGACAGAACAAAAGGGTCACGCATCGATGGCGACCCGTCGGGAATATTAAACCCAGCCTCGCCCACCACTGCAAGGCGCCCGGCCACGAGGAAACTCTGCCGCCGCCTCTCTCAGATCCTGACGGCCCTCAACCACCAAGCGAACCACTCACCAACTAAATGTTAACCTAACTTAACCTAATCCATACGAAACACTGAAGTACCTCATTGTTGTCTTTACCTTGTAGTTATTATAATTTAAGACCATCAACCTTTTTTTGAAGGAGCAATTTCATGTCCTTGGGAGCTTTGAAAAACCGTGCTTTCAAGGTTTACTTTGGAGTTTTCTTTATATTTTGTTTTGTTTTTCTATCAGTGGACTGGGTTTGGTTACTGGATATAACATTGTTGTGTTAGTGATTGTTTTCGGTGCAGGGAATTCTTAATTTAATAAGAAAAAGTTGCTTTTCAAATGATAGAGTGGTCAATGAATGAAATGGAAATAGTAGTGTTTTAAAACAAGATAAAATAAAAGTTGCGGAAAGTGATGTTAGGTGATAATAAGAGCGATGATCTTATTGCAGCCACGAGCTGAGAGGACACACTCTTTTCTCCACTCTTACCGACACACCCCTGAGTAGCACCAACTTCCAGGAACCGCGTCGCACCTGTACAGGTGCGATATACAGGTAACAAGCCTCGATAAGTTCTGGCGGATGATTAATACGCTTCTGACCAAATGATATAAGACAGACAAAATCAATGTTTATGGAAGACTTTAGCAGGAAATCTACAATATCACCGAAATAGTTAATAACATACAACATACAGAAACTATAACTCCAAAATATATTGCGATACAACATTTTTTATCCTCATTGAAGTGATTTATATTCACCATAAGAACTTACGTTGGGCGGGGTGGGGGTGGTATAAAAAGGCGCCAGGTGTACCAGATAAAGTTATTTTCATTAATACAACAGACTTGAATACCTGGCACCGCTCACCACACCTGCCTAGTCTCTGCCTCACCTGCCTCCCTCCATTGCCAAACTTTACCTGGTCCATCCTCATGCTGATTCCACATATCTATTATAATTCACTTCTACAACATCATTCACCAAACACATGCTTTCTCACAACATTTGTTCCGTTTTCATTATCGCCACTTCATTTTATATATTTTTTTTTTCAGCCGTTTACATTGCCATCCATGTCATAATCCACGCCACATTATATATTAGACACACTGATTGCAGCAATACCAGTGATTATTATGACTTATTTCCTCTCTCGTTTTCTCCATCATTACTTCTCTCTTGTCACAATTGCTCCTAAAATTGCTTCTTTAAGAACACAACATACATTTACACTACATTCTCTTATCATAACAAACCCACAGTGCATATTTCCCTCCCATTTCCTTAATTGATCCTTGTTGATGCCCCGCTCTGGATCACAACGCACCAAACACAGCAGTAACGACAGCCTGCCCCTCCCCTTCCCGCCTCTCCATCGAGACATTAGGAACGCATGCAACAATTATTAAAGTCCTGCGGCAGTAATACCAAGACCACAAGACCACAGCCCCATGGTATTACTGGTTCTCAGCGGGAAGCCCTGGTCTGCCCCCTCTCACTTCCACAGCACCTGCAGAAAGATTCATTAATATTTACGAGGCGGGCAATCGAGGAAACAATAAATACCTTCCTTAATGTTTATTTCACCTCATCAGGCAACATCCTGGTAAGGATCTCATCTTCTATCCACCCCAGATAACGTTTTCTCTTCCCTCCCTAAGATGTGTTTGGTTCATTCCCTTTATCGTCACGTGTTTGAGAGATCCTTGCTGAGTGTGTGATATGTGTCCTCTTGCTCTTGCTTCTTGTAGTGTCAAGTGTTCACTCCGACTCGTTCTCTCTCTCTCTCTCTCTCTCTCTGTGTGTGTGTGTGTGTGTGTGTGTGTGTGTGTGTGTGTGTGTGTGTGTGTGTGTGTGTGTGTGTGTGTGTGTGTGTGTGTGTGTGTGTGTGTGTGTGTGTGTGTGTGTGTGTGTGTATTCGTACGTGTGAATAGACAAACGGACGGCACAAATAGGTAGAGAGACCAGAACACATGAACGAAAGATAAATCAATATAATAACTCCTGAAAAACTGGTAGCGAGCTAACCTATTACCTCTCTCCCTTTGAATCCACCCTCCTCCTCCTCCTCCTCCTTCCTAAGCGTCTCAAGGACTGACCACCGACACCACCACCCACCGCCCAAACACTGGTGGGCTAACCAACACTCATTTTTACTAAACTCCCTCCTCTTCCTCCTTCCTTCTCCTCTTTCTCCTTCCTCCTCCTCCTCCTCCTCCTCCTCCTCCTCCTCCTCCTAGCAGGGTTCTCTTCATCACAACAAGAGTCAAGTGAATCAGAACGAGCAGGGATGAGTCCAAGATACGGAGAGAGAGAGAGAGAGAGAGAGAGAGAGAGAGAGAGAGAGAGAGAGAGAGAGAGAGAGAGAGAGAGAGAGAGAGAGAGAGAGAGAGAGAGAGAGAGAGAGAGAGAGAGAGAGATAGGAGGAGACGAGAGAGAAAAAAAGATTTGCCCAGCTGAGCGGTGACTCGGAATACCAATTCGTGAGAGAGAGGAAGGGGGAGGATTAGATGGAGGGGGAAGAGGCAGGAGAGGTAGATCCTTCCATTAGCAGAGCCTCCTTCACTCATCGTTCATTCATAACAGTGGCCCGATGAGTTCCTGGTGAATTTAACGAGTGCTTTCCAGTGGCAGTGAATTTAGCAGCGCGGAGGAGACTCACTTCCAACCCTGTGGTGATGCTCCGGGCTAGGCTACACTAACGGGACTAGTGAGGGTGGTGGTGGTGCTCTCTCTCTCTCTCTCTCTCTCTCTCTCTCTCTCTCTCTCTCTCTCTCTCTCTGTGGGGACGCGGTAGCTTCTGGTGTCACAAGCCGTAAAAGAAATACCGTATAATGCGAGGAAAGACGCCTCAGTAGTGGTAGTCAAGGTACACTCAGCACCAGCCGCGGGAACTAGGTAGATAGCTTTAGTGACTGCAGCACATAGTTCCTCGTAAGGCGAATAAAGCAATCACACGCCGCTTACACTCGTAGAATAACTCAAATTGCATATTCTCACCTAACAGGTCATTTATTTTGTTGTACGTGCTCAACTCCACGTCTGAGGAAGAGCAGCTCAGCGAGGCAGCCGTGAGGAAAGCACTAGATTTACTTCTTGTTGCTGATCAGAACTCTTGAGTGTGACGAGATTGACCCTCAGACCGAGAAGCAAGATACGAAATGCTTACAAGCGTCACAGCATCACGGCTCACCCTCCGCTATAGCAACGTGAAGTGGTGGTGTGGGGGAGGTGAGGTGGTGGTCGCGCCTGCAGCAATATCCTGCTTATGGCTGACGGATCTCGACTGTCACTTGAATGTCAGCCACACACAGTACATACAGACATACACGAGATATGTCTATACTTCACTTATCAGTGTTGCAGGTGGTAGGGCAGGCGGAGAGGGAGGGAGTGAGCGTGCTCCTGTCAGCGGGGAAAGGAAGCTGGGGTGATTAGTGGTTGTGAGGTTAATGGTTGTGGTGGTGGGGGTGTCGTGCAAGCTATACACTGCGGCGGCTGATACCGACTGCCTGCAGAGGAGTGGAGCTCCCTGAACCCACGGCCCGGCGCCCACACTCAAGGGCACTGCACAGCCGGGAACGCTCTTGGCATCGCTAAACCCACAATTAGCGCTAACGTCTCATTTTTCTATCACTAATTGTCAATTGAGGACATTAATAACGATTACATCTCTGTCATCGCGTGCTGCGCCTCAGTCTAGCACCTCCACCCCGCTGTTACCGAGACCCACACCCCCACGCTCCCAACACCCTACCACGCCCAGTCCCGCCCCCGGCACCAGCTTCATCATGACGCACACGTCTCTTAACACCACCGCACAGTCACGAGTCCTCGCCCGCCATCAAGAACACCTGCTTATTTAACACACGCTAGCCGCTATCAAGGAATTATCAGCTGGCGGTGTGGACTGTCCGTGGAGGCGCTACAGGGCACGGGATACAGGTTGCAGGTTACAGGCCACACGATACAGTCTCAGATCACCGGTATTGAGAGCGTCGAGCGGCGAAGTAACTCAAGCTGAACCTTAACAAAGTTGTGTGTGTGTGTGTGTGTGTGTGTGTGTGTGTGTGTGTGTGTGTGTGTGTGTGTGTGTGTGTGTGTGTGTGTGTGTGTGTGTGTGTGTGAGAGAGAGAGAGAGAGAGAGAGAGAGAGAGAGAGAGAGAGAGAGAGAGAGAGAGAGAGAGAGAGAGAGAGAGAGAGAGAGAGAGAGAGAGAGAGAGAGAGAGAGAGAGAGAGAGAGAGAGAGAGAGAGAGAGAAACGTAAGAGTTGAGAATTAAACCACCAGCTTGATATAGAATTTCTTACACAACAGGTAAAAAATATTTCACTTTTTCTTTACCATCAGAGAGCTGTTGTTGTTTTGTTGTTCTCATTGCTGCTTCTAATCGCAATACAATAATATATTTCTCACAAAGCCGGTTAATCATCAGGCTAGTAATCACCACACTTAAGAGCATGTAAATCAGGCAACCATCTCCACCTCCCTGCTATAAGGACACGTGTAGCGGACACCTGGCGGGAGCAGCTGCCCACCAACCACCAAGAGGGACTGTAATTATTGGTGGCGCGAGTGTGAGTGGGCAGGAAGATATTAGCATAAATAAAGGGAGCCACCCGCCTTGCTCTTCGCCCTGTGTACTGTCCAGCCGCAGCGAGACAAGCACGAATGAAGGAGAGGCTGAGGAATGTGTGGGGCGAGAAGGGAGAAAGTGTAAGAGTTGTGTCACTTTCATCTCCCAGAGAAGTGCTGCCTCTTGTTCCCGTCACTGCAAACGTGGAATTGGCGAGAAAAGAAGAGATAGACAAATCAATACACAGAGACACTGATTTTTTTTTATTTATTTATTTTTTTTATGGAAATAGAGTCCAGAATAGATATTTTCAAGGAGGGGCACTGGTTCAGATGCACAGCAGGAATTCTAAGATAAGCTTTTGAGGGAAAACTATCACCGAGTCCCACAGAGTCTTGTCTATAACGAAGGACATAAAACAAGGCAACGTAATGAAGAAATGGCGTCTGGCCTTGCACGGCGGCGGAGGCGGTAGTGGTAGCGGTGTTGGTGGTGGTGGTGGTGGTGGTGGAAGAAAATCAATCCAGAGAAGACAATGATCCATCTGACTTTTGTTCTCTCTCTCAAGACAAGGAGAAAGAAAAGTCTAACAATTACAGCATACACGAAGAGACATGAATGGAGACTTGTATTAAAGCAAAACACAACAAATTAACATCAAGAAAAGAAATAAAGATAAAATGCCAACACACACCCGAAAAGAAAACAAGAAAAAAAAATGGCAAAAATAAAACAAAATAACGTTTCTAAGTCTGCCAGTTACTTCCATGTATTTACTCATGACCACTACACGCTGTACACACCTCAACACTTCCCCACTCCTCCACACAACACATAACCCTTCCCTCTCTCTCCCCCACGACTAGAACCGCAACAACTCAAACCTCACTAACCACACCCACAGTAAAATCAAATTCCCTAACACACATACACACACACACACACACACACACACACACACACACACACACACACACACACACACACACACACACACACACTTCAACAGTATAACTCCGAACCATCCTCAAATATCAGATAGTTAAGTTTCCCTAATTTCTTTATAGTTTTTCGCAATAACTTATGCTTTCCCACATCGCGTAGTCTTGAAATTGATAAACAAAATACATCACATAAATATATTCATTCATTCATTCTCTCTCTCTTTCTCTCTCTCTCTCTCTCTCTCTCTCTCTCTCTCTCTCTCTCTCTCTCTCTCTCTCTCTCTAATATGGAAAATTTATATAACCTCAAGAGAACAAGAAAATTGGCACACATACGTACACAGAGACAAACTGAAGGGCAAACAGACAGAGACAAAGTGACGAGAGACGAGAACGAGAAAGAGAGAACAAAAACCTACACTGCTAAATACTCAAGAAATGGAAGAACGAGTGCAAAACTGTATAGTACAGCGAGTGAGAATAAAGAAAACCAAGTGATGTGGTGGCTTTCGCATTTATTACACACATAAACATGACACGCAGGCGAGCCAAGGTTTTATCGTAGCCTCAGTTGGACGGCGGTCAGGACTTCTTCATATTTCCGTGAAGAGAAAAAAATATATAACGACCGCAACACACACTTGAAGCGCAAGATAATGTCTACATACTAAAAAACGTGACCGTGTAATAAAATGTTAGCCTTCCTAGTCGCGGGGGGCAGTGGTGTCTTTTCTCATTTAGGTTTTAGTGTGACCAGTAATTCAGTGATGCTTGAAAAGAGTCATAAAAGAAGTGATACCGTTCCAGTCCCGCCTTGGGAGATGAACGGGTACCATGACACCTGATCATTTGCCTAACGTGTTAAGGGAAATAAGAGTTTGTTAATAGGATGTGTGGCGAGGTTATGATTCGAGGAGAAATATATTCAGATCACTTTCCTGTCATTGGTCAAGTGAGGCATCGGAAGATTGTGAACAGGTAGGTAAGGAAGAAAAGTAAGTGGATTAAGAAAAAAGGAGAGATACCTGATAATTTGCTGAACGTGTCATGGGAAGGGTTTGTAAATATGATGTCTGACCACATTATGAGCGGAAAATTACTCGGATCTCTTTCATGTCCTTGGGAAGATTGTGAATAGGAGGAAAAAGAGTAAAAGGAGTTGGATTTAGAATGAAAAGGGGGTAAAATTGACAAGTTTCATCTCTCTCCTCATTCTTCTGTAAGCAAAAGCACATCACGGACTATATCGCACAAGGAAATCAAGACGAATATTAAAATAACACCCGAAAACATAAAGGTGAATAGCATAGATAGGTTACGTTAGCAACTGAAATATGAATAATGAAGATAAGATGGGAGTTTAAACACCTTTGTGCTTCTGAGTAGAAAACACTGAAAAAGAAAACGAAAACATGATGGTGAGAAATAAAAATAAAGCAAAAACTTCTTTTATTGGGGGAGAATATCAGAAAAAAGGAAGGGCAAAATCTAAGAGGTAATAACAAGTAATGGTGAATCGTAGATAAAAAAAAAAAATAAATACATGATACTCTTTTGCGCTAAAAATGATGAAAACAGGACAAGGAGAGAAGTTAAGTCAAGCCACAAAGAAAAAAAAAATTTAACTCAGCCTCTTCAATTTTCCTTCCTCATTCTTTCTGGCTTTCACAGACAATCCAGGAAAATAAAAAATCATGGTAAAATTTCACATAATTATTAGAGCTTCGAAGGGGAGAAACGGAAAGTTGCGATATAGTGAAATTACCAAAGGTTTTACTTGAATGTATAAATTGTTTTGCCTTTAGCTGTGACGTTGCCCTTTCACTAAGCAAATAAAAGATGATGAAAGTGTTGCGGCAGAGGAGATTATACGTTAAGGACCTTAAGAAGTTATAATTATTACGTTATGTGTGTGTGTGTGTGTGTGTGTGTGTGTGTGTGTGTGTGTGTGTGTGTGTGTGTGTGTGTGTGTGTGTGTGTGTGTGTGTGTGTTTTAACTACGACTCAAGTGAAGGTTATTGATGATGGAGATATTGATGTTATTTTTCACTGTATTACAAGGAGGAGGAGGAAGACGGACTAGAATATAAAGAAAGAAAAATGAAAAGAAAGTAAAAAAAGAAAAAGAGGAATACAAAGAAAGAAAAGTGAAAAGTAAAATTTCCCATTATACACAAAAATCCCACACTGTAAGCATACACACACACACACACACACACACACACACACACACACACACACACACACACACACACACACACACACACACACACACACACACACACACACTGTATAACGGCCCGGTAGCTCAGTGGTTAGAGCGCTGGCTTCACAAGCCAGATGACCGGGGTTCGATTCCCCGGCCGGGTGGAGATATTTGGGTGTGTCTCCTTTGACGTGTAGCCCCTGTTCACCTAGCAGTGAGTAGGTACGGGATGTAAATCGAGGAGTTGTGACCTTGTTGTCCCGGTGTGTGGTGTGTGCCTGGTCTCAGGCCTATCCGAAGATCGGAAACAATGAGCTCTGAGCTCGTTCCGTAGGGTAACGTCTGGCTGTCTCGTCAGAGACTGCAGCAGATCAAACAGTGAAAAAAAAAAAATTACACACACACACACACACACACACACACACACACACACACACACACACACACACACACACACACACACACACACTCCGCGTAGTGTAGTGGTTAGCACGCTCGACTCACAATCGAGAAGGTCCGGCTTCGAGTCCCGGAAAGGGTGAGGCAAATGGGCAAGCCTCTTAGTGTTCACCTAGCAGTAAATAGATACGGGATGTAACTCGAGGGGTTGTGGCCTCGCTTTCCCGGTGTGTGGTGTGTGGTCTCAGTCCTACCCGAAGATCGGTCTGTGAGCTCTGAGCTCGCTCCGTAATGAGGAAGACTGGCTGGGTGACCAGCAGACGACCGTGATGAAAATTACACACACAAACACACAAACACACACACACACACACACACACACACACACACACACACACACACACACAGAACACGTTAAAATCACTAGAATTACCTCCAAATCATGCAAATCAAATCACGCAAAGAAAAAAATTTAAGGAAAATCACAAAAATAATAGAAAAAACGGAAAAATCTGGAAAAAAAAAAAAAAAAAAAAAAAAGCAGCGCATCGCCACTTAACGCCCGATTGAAGAGTGTGACACCACTGCTTTGCCTCGGAACTTGTATGCAGCCACCGACCGAGCAACGTGGTATCTGGTGAATGTGATAGCAATTTCCCTTCATGCCTGCAATTGTCATCAGCGCTCTCCGTTACTAACCCCAACGCCGTTACTCCCCCGTAGCCCTCTTCAGTGGCTCTAATACTCCCCCGGCATACCTGATGTAGGAAAATTATGGCATGTATACGTAAAGGTGCAGTGTGTGTTAGTGTCGGGATTCAGAAGCAGGTTTCGTGATTACAGTCTTCGTGTCCTTTGGTAAATCTGTTCCGTTTTTGTTTGTTTTTTCTTTTTTGCTGCAGTCATTATATTGTGTTGATCAGGTTTTGTGTGTTCAAAACTCTCGTGGGTAATTGATTTGACACATTTTATTAGTCTGTGTTCAGGTCCGTTCATTATCCTTATTACCCTTATGGCGCTATTAAGATAACTATGTGTTTCTCAGATGCCCACCACCCAAACATGTCACTAAATTCACGTTTTTGTCAGTGGAAATTAAGCTATAACACAATCTTCAAATTTATACTCTCGTCGTCACACACACACACACACACACACACACACACACACACACACACACACACACACACACACACACACATTACATTAAGTACATGTTTATCAGAAAGCTTAAGAATTATGCCTAAGCCTTTCCATTAGAAAAAATATAAATGAGAAGAAATAAATGGGTTTTTTCCCGATTGAGTTTAATACACTTTTGAGTCCATATTTTCTTTCGATTCCTGCCTTTACTCCAACTCACATACCTACTCTGAAACAAGAGCAAAATATGTTCAGGTCCTTTGGTTCTTTCCTTCTCTTCTGCGTATTTTCCTAGTGAAGCAAACATCGATCGTGTTGGTCGTCTCAGGTTTCCCACGCGGCACCTGTCATTACACTCCATTTCGTACGTGAACTAAAATCACACAAAGTTTGCCTCAACCATAACTTAGCAAACGCTGCGCCAGTGGGTACGGTTATCACACCATCTCTCCAGCACAAGACGCGGCCACTTGGTAACCCGCACCATTGATCCTCCACCCACGCCGTTATGTTTGAGGTTGTCAGAGTCCGTGGTGGTCGTCGATCGCCATGAACCATGCAAGCTACAAAAGTCAAGAGCTCTCTGGAGACCCGGCTATAAGTGAACAGCGATAAATCTGAACCTTGAGGCGACGGCAGAACACTGAAAGCATCTCCACTTGCTACTCTCGATCAAGAAAAAAAAAAATAGAAATTATACGCTCTTACACGAGATAGATGGGTAGGTAGACTTACGAGCTACGTCAATACTGTAATAAGTTCTCCTCACGCCTGTGGTCTGAGCGCATCCGCGTATGTGTGTGTGTGTGTGTGTGTGTGTGTGTGTGTGTGTGTGTGTGTGTGTGTGTGTGTGTGTGTGTGTGTGTGTGTGTGTGTGTGTGTGTGTGTTTATTTGTAGATTCCCATTTCACCTTTGCTTTTATTTGTTCATATATTCCTCGGGTTTAATAGCCATCTATTCTTTGTGGCATGTATTTTGGCTTTTGGGTTGGGTATTAATATGAAGTTGATTTCTTTTTTGGGGGGTGGTGGTGTTAATAGACCTATTTACTCATTTGTTATGTCTTAGTGCGGTATTCTTTCATACTTGTTTTTTTTCGCACTGAAATTAATGCATATTATGTGTCAGTATAATACTTTATTTCATTACATTATTGTATGAAGTGACAAATTGTGGTCAATAAGCTATCCATCCATCTATCTATCTATCTATCTATCTATCTGTGTGTGTCCATCTCTTTTACTATTTATCCGGGTAGCAGTGATTCTTTCCATCACCAAGCGGCGCACATTAACAAATCACAGGTAAGACTCTTCCTGCCAATGCTTTATGAGTCCCCCTCGTCCCTGAAGCAGCAGTTTGCCAGACCCACTTCCAGGAAAGGGGTTCGTTCGTTCCCTTCCACCTCGGGCCACTCATCCCTGACGCAGGTCTCTAATAATAGTCACCTCGGATTAAACCCCTCTCCGTAAAAAGACTAGTTATTCTTTTATTTTAGCCTCCTTCCGTAACATTTGCTTGTTAGGGGGAGATAATGCTTAGGAAGACGCTCGCTTTATAATTCTTATGGTCTTTGTGTATGAAGAGATGTGAAAACCAGCCATTCGTTTCGTTCCAACAATGGAAACAGAAGCGGAGAATGGGATAAAAAAAAAAAAAAAAAAAAGACCCACAAGCGCACCCGGACACTGAGCATTGCCGTGTCGTGCTCACCGTTCATATCAACCCCCAATTCGCGGAAGAGAAATTGATTAAACATTAAAATCTACGTTGGAACTTAGTATTGTGATGCCAGATAGCGAACCGGAACACCTCTCCTCAACGACCACCACCAGAACCAACCAACCAACCAACCACCACCACCACCACCACCACCGCCGCCGCCTTACCAGCCACTCCACCAGTCCACCAGCTCGCCTGACACACGACCCAGCGTACCTTCCCAACTCCAGTGATTTAATGTCCGCGACGGTGGCCAGGGGAGTAAATTAGGGAAGTGTGGTGTGTCCCAGCCAAGACTCGGACGCTAAAGTTTTCCAGGATGAGTCAACATAAACTGCAAACTGAGGGAAACTTTTGGCGTTTCAAGATGCCATGGGGACGCGGCGTGCGGCACAGAGAGAAAGGAGAAGTGTGTGTGTGTGTGTGTGTGTGTGTGTGTGTGTGTGTGTGTGTGTGTGTGTGTGTGTGTGTGTGTGTGTGTGTGTGTGTGTGTGTGTGTGTGTGTGTGTGTGTGTGTGTGTGTGTGTGTGTGTGTGTGTGAGGAAGGCATGCAAGAGTCAACCAGTATTTTAGTCTTTCGTGTGTGTGTGTGTGTGTGTGTGTGTGTGTGTGTGTGTGTGTGTGTGTGTGTGTGTGTGTGTGTGTGTGTGTGTGTGTGTGTGTGTGTGTGTGTGTGTGTGTGTGTGTGTGTGTGTGTGTGTGTGTGTGTGTGGGTGAGGATATAAGAAGAAAATGTTTTGGACAGGATAAAGCTTAAGTGCATGTATAAATGATACAATAAAAACACATGGACGAGTTAACCAGTATTCTTAATTTCACATTCCTTTTGTTTCTATCTGCGACTCCCTGGCTGTTTCTGCGCTTCCTTCTGCCATCGACTTGCGCTGATTCAAAAGGAAGATTTCAAGACACTATCCTCTAATTTCGATAACCCTTCTGACTACGCTATTAACCCCTTCAGTACCATGACGCTTTTCTATATTCATTCTGCTTACTATTTGGTGATTTTAAACAGCTTCAGAAATTTATTTAGGGATTTAAATAGTGAAGACTCTGGCCATTAATCTTCTGACCTTCATAGACCTTTCATAATATAAATAAAATTGTGTAATCATATCCAAAAAATCAATGTAAAAATGCGTCCCAGTACTGAAGGGGTTAAGGGATCAACACCACTGCGCTCTTTTTTACATACGGTTCTTGTTGCCCTGGCAGAATACCTTATTACATACGGAAATGGACAAAATACAGAAATAAAAATGTTTGCCATGAAGGTCAATTAGGTATGTTTGTCAGGAAATATAGATATAAAAACTTGATAATTTTGCTACCAAGTCACATCTTTCTCCCTTCCTAGACACAACCAGTACTTCTTCATGTTTCCCATATTCTTTTTGTTCCCTTATTTTATTATATTCTTACATTTACAGTCCACACACCTCTCGCTGACGTCACCGTTGCTTCTTAAAACCTCACTCATGGCCGGATTACTTAGGCGGCTTGTGTCATTTTTCAGTTTTGCGTGTGATGCTCACCAGTTCATATGTGTACAAATGATTGAAATGGTGATATGGAAAAGTTCACCATTGTTTGCTTGTTCATTTTACTCTAACTGTAGGGTCTAATAATGGTGAAAATAGAAAATAAAAAATGATGATTATAACAATAATAATAATGGTAATAAGAGTAGTAGTAGTAGTAGTAGTAGTAGTAGTAGTAGTAGTAGTAGTAGTAGTAGTAGTAGTAGTAGTAGTAGTAGTAGTAGTAGTAGTAGTAATAATAATAATAATAATAATAATAATAATAATAATAATAATAATAATAATAACGACAATGAAAATAAAAACGATAGACACCTATTATTCTTTATTCATTATGGTAATAATAATTTATATTACTGTTATCATTATTATTATTATTATTATTATTATTATTATTATTACTATTATTATCATTACTACCGTTTTCATCAATAAAAAAATGATCATCAATCCTCATTGTTTTCATCATGAGTATATTAATAATAATAATAATAATAATAATAATAATAATAATAATAATAATAATAATAATAATAATAATGGTAACAATAGTAATGATGATTATGGTAATAGTGATAATGAAATAATGATGATGATGATAATAATAATAATAATAATAATAATAATAATAATAATAATAATAATAATATTAATAATAAGAATAATACTATCAATACTAATAATATCAATAATGATAAAAATAATTATGATAATAAAATAATAATAATAATAATAATAATAATAATAATAATAATAACAATTATAATAATATCAATAATAAAATTAATGATTATTATTATTACTATTACCATATTATCATTATTATTATTATTATTATTATTATTATTATTATTATTATTATTACTATCATTATTATTATCATTATTTCATTATCACTATTTCCATAATCATCATTACTATTGTTACCATTATTATTATTATTATTATTATTATTATTATTATTATTATTATTATCATAATCATTATCATCATCGCTATCAAACTTACTATTATTATTATTATCATTATTATTATTACTATTATAATTATCATTACTATTACCATTATCATCATCAATATTACGCCTAATCATTAACAGCACCTTCACTAAAAAGGCCGCCGTGGTACAGTGGAACCATGCGTGCTTTGGGGTCCGAGGGGTCTCCAAACGCACGGGTTGGAATCTGTCCACGGTCCGAGTGTAGGTTGGGCTTCCTCACTCGGGGCAACGGTTTTATAGCGGGTGGGCTTTGAGATAGGAGGTACCCTAAAAAGTATCCCCTTTAGCCCAGAAATTCCCGTGGAAAGCCCACATGGTATAAAAAAAAACGGGAATTACTAACACAAACATCTTCTACAAATAGTAATAGCAACAATATCACCATTGCACATGAAACAGCACTAGCTCGGCACCTCCTGCCTGGCACCCCGTGCACGTGCCACACCTGCCACTAACACAATGCCAACACTGCTACACCCGGCGCCTCATTACAGGCACTGTTCCGCAGCAACTCGTCACGCCGGCAGGCCAGTGACGCTCCCAGTACAGAATGGGGAATGACTCAGCCCAGACATGATAATGCTAATTTTGGTATGGTGGTGCTGGTGGTGGTAGTTGTGGTAGCAATAATGATAATGATTAAAGTAATAATAATAATACTTATTATTATCATTATTATTATTATTATTATTATTATTATTGTAATAATAATAATAATAACAATAATAATAATAATAATAATAATAATAATAATAATAATAATAAAAGCTTTATAATAATAATAATAATAATAATAATAATAATAATAAATGATGATAATAATGATGATAACAATATTAATAATGATAATAATGATAATAATAATAATAATAATAATAATAATAATAATAATAACAATAATGATAACAATAATAATAATAATAATTATTATAAAAAAAAAGAAGATAGAAAGATGACGATAATGAAGAAAAAGATCAGCTGTAGCCCCAACACCACAACCACCACAACCACCACCACTACCACCACCACCACCAACAACAACAACAACAACATCAACGCCGACGACGACGACGGCGACAACATCAAGAGCATCACTACCATCATCATCATCAGCAGCAGCAGCAGCAGCAGCATCACCCTAGTCAAAGAAGTGTACTTAACAATGATCGTGTCTGAAGAAACTGCTTCGCTGCTATTATTACCATCATTATTCCAGGCAGGAGAGCGGGAAGAGAGGCGTTCAAGGAAGGTAGGCCGCGCGTAAGGAAGTCAAGAAGAAGAAGAAGAAGAAGAAGAAGAAGAAGAAGAAGAAGAAGAAGAAGAAGAAGAAGAAGAAGAAGAAGAAGAAGAAGAAGAAGAAGAAGAAGAAGAAGAAGAAGAAGAAGAAGAAGAAGAAGAAGAAGAAGAAGAAGAAGAAGAAGAAGAAGAAGAAGAAGAAGAAGAAGAAGAAGAAGAAGAAGAAGAAGAAGAAGAAGAAGAAGAAGAAGAAGAAGAAGAAGAAGAAGAAGAAGAAGAAGAAGAAGAAGAAGAAGAAGAAGAAGAAGAAGAAGAAGAAGAAGAAGAAGAAGAAGATGATGATGATGATGATGATGATGATGATGATGATGATGATGATGATGATGATGATGATGATGAGGAGGAGGAGGAGGAGGAGGAGGAGGAGGAGGAGGAGGAGGAGGAGGAGGAGGAGGAGGAGGAGGGGCATCATTTCTAGCAGCGAGTGAAGACACATGCCCGCTGAGTACATCGTTCTGAGCCGGTCCAGTCAAGCCGCCTCGCCCTAGTCCCGCCAGACACAGCCCGCGGCGGAAGCGGTGGACGCCGCGGGGGGCGGAAATCAACCAGAATTAGTCGATCCAGTTTGTAATGAGAGTAAAACCTCAACACAGGCGGCGAGGCAGGTCAGTACACAGGTCAGGTACAGCGGTAAAAGTGTTCCGCCCTATGTGGCGCACCACACACACACACACACACACACACACACACACACACACACACACACACACACATGTTGCGTGCATTTTTTCTTCCTGTTTTGTTTTCTTTTACACTAACCAAAATGTCTAACTTGGAAAGTGTAGACCATCTTCATAATATGTTATTTTCTTCTTCGCTGTGCTCTTTTTTCCCAGCCGCCACCTGGTAATAATTACCGCGAGGGTTGGCGGAAAGACACCCGAAGCTCCCAAGGAAGCACAGGATTGCTAGGAATGTATCACGCCCTCCAGGCTGATTATGGTGAATTAGCGGCGTGAGGCGACCACCACCACCACCACCACCAGGAAGACGAGTGTTGCTGCACTGTTGCACCACCACTCTTACTATGGTTATGCAAAACGTATGCACGAAATGACTCCCAAACGCGATGCTTTGAGGTGACAGTCAGTGAAATATACCGTGACCTCTTAATGTACTGCTGTTTCTTACAACTTCAGCTGTAATTATAATAGTGGAGGTGGTGGCGGTGGTATCAATAATAGTAGTAATAATAATAATAATAATAATAATAATAATAATAATAATAATAATAATAATAATAAAAATAATAATAATAATAATAATAATAAATAATAATAATAATAACGATAACTGATAAAAACTAATAAAATATCATTATTATCACCATTATTATTATTATTATTATTATTATTAATATTATAATTGCTATTATCATTATTATCATTATTATTATTATCATTATTATCATCATTACTATCATTGCAATTATAAAAATAACAATGATAATCATAAATATCATTATCAGAATTTTTACTATTATTATTTTCAGTCATTATTATATATAACACCATAATCCTTATAATTTTCATTATCATCATCATCATCATCATCATCATTACCACTATCATTCAAACGATTATCATTTCATTTAGTATCACTATCAATTATTATTATTATTATTATTATTATTATTATTATTATCATTATTACTATTTTATTATTATTATTATTATTATTATTATTATTATCACTATCATTATTAATATTATTATTATAATTACAAATTATTATTATTATTATTGATATTATTATCATTATTATTATTAATGTTATTATTGCTATTATTATTATTACTATTATCATTATTACTATTATTAAAATATCTGATTACTACCACGATTATCAAAACTTATCATTTCTATAATCAACAATGATAATTGTCAATATTATAATTACAATCATTACCATTATCATTATCTTTATGACCATTATTACAGGTAATGCTATTGACATCATCATCACAAGTAATACTACGCCACAGCGTGTTGAGCCAGCACGGTTTGAGAGCAATGGCCTGAGAGGCGTGCCTGGGGTGCACCAATGCTTTAGCCCGACAACCACAGTCCTGGTGACTGCAGTTGTGGCGAGTGTGATGGAGTGGCCACCAGTGTGAGTGTCACCAATGAGTGAGGAGGGCCCACCTGTAGTATTGGTAATGTGGCTGCGTGACGTGTAGGTCCACGGGCATGGTGGGGTGGTGGGGCAGGTGGTGTGTGGGATACCCCGGGGCCGCCTCTCCCCCCTGCATCATGCTCAGCGGCCAGAAGGGGTCCATGGTCCCCCACCCCTGCACCCCGCCACCCGGGGCGCCTCGCGGGTTGGCCGCCAACTTGCCGGTGTGAGGAGCACTTCCCTAACGTCACGGGCGCCACTACTCCTTGGCCGCCGCGTCTGGCATCCACGGGCCAGTACCACACACACACACTGACCCTCGGCGGGCACTGACACACACTGGGCACGGTGGCGAGCAGTTATCCCGTGGCTGGAGAATCACGTGAAGCCGCGCGGCAAGCCGACTACCCGTGTCACATGACGTTTGCACCGGGTTCGTGTGTGCACTGGGGAGCGTGCGGGCCTCGGGCTGCAGCAGCCATGAGCAGGGCGGGCCATCGCTGCGCTCCGCCCACCCCCTCGACGCCTCATTGACTCTCTCAGACAAGGCTCCTCCCTCCCCGCTATCTGCGCCAATGAAGGGTCGCCTCACCGTGCCGGTAACCACTGGTGGCCTCAGCCCCCTTGTCAATTCAAAAGGGGGCGGAGATCCCTAGGTGTGGGCCGCGTGCGGCTCCGCTCCTGTGATCAAACACAATTAAGGGTAATAAGACCGCTCCATTTTGCATGTGCACTAGCAGCGTGGTGCTGGGGGGGCGCATCCCTCTGGTTCCTTCACCTATAGTCACGCCGATCCATGAGCCCATGTGAGGAACAACTCCGGGGCATGGCAAACTGATGGTCCAAGGCTGGCTTCCAGCTGCCCCGCATTAATCATGTGAGTCAAAAACTGAATACTCACAATTCACCACAATAGACAAGTTGTACAGGTAAGACAACACCAGCACACCAGTATACCCGTGATAAACACACACCGCGTCGAACAAGGACACTGCCACGCACTCACTGCTTATCCTTAAGGTACTACACAGTGTTTACATCAAACATGCCTGAGCTTAGTGTTCATTGTACAATAAATGAAAAGACGCACAAAAATTACTATCATTGGCTTCAAAATTATGAACCCGCTGTGAAACAATACAAAGAATATTGATATTGATACATAACATCCCCACAGCTTACACATAATGTCGAGGTAAATATCTGGGGCGCAGCATTTAAGTCCGCCAAAGGAAAAAAAAAAAATTGAATACGTCCAAACTACAACATAAATAGATTCAGTTTTCAAGGAAACCGGAACACACACACACACACACACACACACACACACACACACACACACACACACACACACACACACCGCGTAGTGTATTGGTTAGCACGCTCGACTCACATTCGAGAGGGGCGGGTTCGAGTCCCGGTAAGCGGCGAGGCAAATGGGCAAGCCTCTTAATGTGTGACCCCTGTTCACCTAGCAGTAAATAGATACGGGATGTAACTCGAGGGGTTGTGGCCTCGCTTTCCCGGTGTGTGTTGTGTGTGTCGTGGTATCAGTCCTACCCGAAGATCGGTCTATGAGCTCTGAGCTCGCTCCGTAATGGGGAAGACTGGCTGGGTGACCAGCAGGCGACCGAGGTGAAAAAGATGAATTACACACACATCACACACCACACCACACTACACCACACACACACACACACACACACACACACACACACACACACACACACACACATCATAAACAGTAAACACACACATAAACACAAACACAAGCACACACACACACACACACACACACACACACACACACACACACACACCACCACCACCACCAACACTACCACCACCACAAAAAAACACCTCCCTCATTAAAAAAAAAGGCCGCTTAGAGTCAGTGCGGTCAGTTTTAATAAAGATAATTACAAAACTGGAAGAGGGTCTACATTGCGGGTCTATATAATGCCATACGTGGTGGTAATTACCGTGTGCCGTGTAACATGATGGATCAGATTACCTTCACGCGAGCCGAGCAGGGACAGTCTCATTAATATCAGATACTCAACACAACCCCTTCAAGCCACACGAATGTTGCAGATGCTAGGAACACTTGCCCTTCTGCCTTCCCTGACGGTGAAAAATGGTGAATGCCACTACGCTTCTTCGTTTTTACAGTAGCCGACAATACCACTAATACCTGAATAATTGGTTATGAGAAAAAACTGCAGGACAAGTCGGTTCATCCATTACTCATTCTTAATCTTACATAAATTAATCTACGGAAATAGGAACACAAAAGGTTCTTGCAGATCCAAAACCTTGAAACTCAAACCAAAGATGACTAAAAGCAGAAAACACGTAATCAATCTATTATTTTTTTTCAGGCCTTCAACTTATTTAAACTCAGAGTAGACCCTTACAGCTCACTACTTCCACCTCCCATACCTGGCAAATGACTTGATCTCTCCGGCATCTACACATCATCACACACGATCATCAATACACTTGCTGTATCTCTCATTACCCTTCTGTCCTTAACCCTTGCCCCTGACACAACCCGCCCCTGTGAGGATGCCGACGGACACACACACACACACACACACACACACACACACACACACACACACACACACCGCGTAGTGTAGTGGTTAGCACGCTCGACTCACATTCGAGAGGGGCGGGTTCGAGTCCCGGTAAGCGGCGAGGCAAATGGGCAAGCCTCTTAATGTGTGGCCCCTGTTCACCTAGCAGTAAATAGGTACGGGATGTAACTCGAGGGGTTGTGGCCTCGCTTTCCCGGTGTGTGTTGTGTGTTGATGTGGTCTCAGTCCTACCCGAAGATCGGTCTATGAGCTCTGAGCTCGCTCCGTAATGGGGAAGACTGGCTGGGTGACCAGCAGACGACCGAGGTGAATTACACACACACACACACACACACACACACACACACACACACACACACACACACACACACACACAGACAGACAGACACACAGAGAGAGAGAGAGAGAGAGAGAGAGAGAGAGAGAGAGAGAGAGAATGGGCGTTTACATGTAGGTGATAATGAGGGTTATATAAAATATAGAAACAAGGAGGGAGTGGAGATTTGGTGGCCGGACAGAGGTGGGTCAGAAAGAATGTGTTGCTTGATTTACACGTCAATATTTCTGGCCTATGATATTAACCTATTAAAATCCATTGAGCTGACATGTCGCTCTAGCTAAAGATAAGGGTAGGAAGGCTGCTCCATCAAGTAGGGAGCCGTCAGTATCATGTGTCAACGTCACGAGACCTTCCGGCGCGGCGCTACAAAGTTTGTGGGATGGGAACGAGGAAAGAGACAGAGTGAGGTGGACAAAGGCGAGATGCTGGAGGATAAAAAGAGAAGAGAGGGACTGCGTGATGAATATGTTTCGGTGTATAGGAGTCAGGCTGTCAGAGTATACAAGAAAGATCACAAGGGGTCCGAGTGAGGACATTTGTTATGTAATGAGGGAGTAAGATGACTCGTGTACCTGTCATCGTAAAGGGTGAAATATAGTGTTTTTACTATAGATGGGTTCTAGGCAAGGGTAGCAAAATAGAAATAAAAGCTCCATTGAAGAGACTAATCGCTAATAAGTAGACTTGATTGTAAGTTTAAGACTGAAAAGTGACTACAATACAGATAAATACAATGCAGTCTGATATGGAGGACGGAGACAGGAAAATAAAAATGATTATATCGAAAAGTGAAAAAAGGCGAAAGAAAAAAAAAGCCAAAAAATAGAAAATAAGAAAATATAAACAACTTCTGAACTGATAAAAAGCTCACAAAAAACAACAATACTTAAGCAATCCGTACACTTAGATAAATTATATTCCTCCTGAGATAATCACATCAACACACCAAAAATTATCGTCATTACACTCATCATAGTTGAATCACTTACACTCTAATGCAAGGAGCCAACACGTGCAGCAAAGTACTTCCCTGCTACATCCACACCCGTCTTGTATATTTATTCATAAACAAGCAGTCGGGGTCACGTGAGCGTCAACCCAAGGGCCATATTTCAAGAGGGTTCGTGATGGCATTCTAAAGTTATTGCCCGGATATCCTCCCGGCGACTTGTCAAGGCAGCGAGGCAGGGAGGTAGTCACAGGACTTCTCCAGTCAGTCTCTGCTTTAAGTCGCCTTGAAACTATACTCTACTACGTTATAAGCATGAATATAGAGTACATATTTTCCCAGCGACTTTTCAAGGCAGCCAGGGACAAGTCACAAAGTTCGTAGTTTGAACTTTTCTAAGGCGCCTTGAAACTTTTCCTGTATATCTTATGCCTGACTATCAGGTCTTCTCAGCAGTTCGTCCAGGCAGGGAGGTAGATACAAGGCTTCTTCAGTTTTATTTCTCCTACTAAAACTATTCTTCTGTTTTAAGCATAACAACTGATTAGATAGATTACCTTTATTGAACACAGAATCGCACATAATTCACCGAATCAAGCAGTACTGATTTGATGTGATACAATTCTACATCAAAACACAAAGAACTACAAAGCCCAAGGGTAATTATAACCAACAATGGCCACTTATCTAAAGATAAATCTAATAATCTGTACAATATACCACTATTACCATTACATAGATAGGCAGGAGGTAAAAGTCATATTATACATAAATGATCATAAAGTTTCTTATCACAATTTGCAGGAAGTTTCCATACTGCGGCCGTGAAGCTTTTCCTGTACAGCTGCCGCACCTACAGTCCTCCCTCTCCCCATGTGTGTGTGTGTGTGTGTGTGTGTGTGTGTGTGTGTGTGTGTGTGTGTGTGTGTGTGTGTGTGTGTGTGTGTGTGTGTGTGTGTGTTTCACCGTTTGATCTGCTGCAGTCTCTGACGAGACAGCCAGACGTTACCCTACGGAACGAGCCCAGAGCTTATTATTTCCGATCTTCGGATAGGCCTGAGACCAGACACACACCACACACCGGGACAACAAGGTCACAACTCCTCGATTTACATCCCGTACCTACTCACTGCTAGGTGAACAGCACCTACACGTCAAAGGAGACACACCCAAATATCTTGATCCGGCCGGGGAATCGAACCCCGGTCCTCTGGCTTGTGAAGCCAGCGTTCTAACCACTGAGCTACCGGGTGTGTGTGTGTGTGTGTGTGTGTGTGTGTGTGTGTGTGTGTGTGTGTGTGTGTGTGTGTGTGTGTGTGTGTGTGTGTGTGTGTGTGTGTGTGTGTGTGTCCCCGCGCGGGCGCACGAGCTTACAGCATAAAACCTTTCTTTGATGAAGTGTCAGAAACAGTAATAATTAATAATAATAATAATGATGATGATGATGATGATGATGATGATGATGATGATGATAATAATAATAACAATAATAATAATAATAACAATAATAATAATAATAATAATAATAATAAAAATAACAATAACAATAAAAAAATAATAACAACAATATTAACAATAATATTAAAAATGAAACTAACAATAAAAAAATAATGATGACAATAATAATAATAATAATAATGATAATAATAATAATAATAATAATAATAATAATAATAATAATAATAATAAAATAATGATGATAACAATAATAATAATAATAATAATAATAAATAATATTAATAATAATAATAATATAATAATAATAATAATAATAATAATAACAATAATAATAATAACAAAATAGAAAGGTATATTTAAATAAATAGCTTCCCTCGTAAAAGAGATACCAACATGGACTCCTGAACACTTAACTTTAAACACCCCACGCCCAGACACTCAAAAACCTAAGCTAAGGTTCCTCTAATGGCACAGATTACACTGCAGGGAAAAGCCCCGAGCACGCCCACCCTGTTTAAGTTTATTACAACAGAAAGCCGTGTTTCCAAAAGTCTCGATTTTAAGAAGTTCTAATCAAGGTTCCAGGGATATTCCAAGAAGTTTTCAAGAATCTTATAGGTTCCTGGGATTTTCAAGGGAGTTTTCAAGATTCAAAATTCAAATAATAATTCATCCATGATTCTGCACTAGCTATGGCGAAGAAAATTTTTACAAAATGTTGTGTCATCTCTGTAGCCTTTGATAACGATCCTTATGGAGTATAAAGCCTTTATAAGTACGAAAAGAGTATAAAAAAAAAAAAAAAAAAACATGGTAAAAAAATCGTATCAATATGACTTTTGAAAAATGCAGTTACGAAATCTAAAAGCCTTTAAGAATTAATAAGAATATGATCCACACAGACAGAAATGAAGCCATGCGGATAAGAAGTTAACTTTACACATATCTCATCCAAGTTCCCAAAAAGCAAAGAGCGATAACCCTCGAGATAACGCAGCAACGGCGAGTGACGTGACGTGTGGTTCCTGTTTATCTGGACCTGAACGTGACACAGGGAGCGCGGCGTCTTGGGTACATGCTGCTCAAACACACCTCAAGTTATACATTACGCGGGATAATCGGAGGGTAAGTAGGAGAAATTATCAGATCCGGGTAACGTGACTCCATTCCTTTCGCATTCAACCGAAGCAGTTCACGACTGATGTTCACAGACAGCGTACTGAAAAATAGGAGTATCACGTGGAAGACAACGGGGAAAGCTTTGGAAAAAGTTGTGAAAAGTGAAAATTAGGGTGTGTGTGTGTGTGTGTGTGTGTGTGTGTGTGTGTGTGTGTGTGTGTGTGTGTGTGTGTGTGTGTGTGTGTGTGTGTGTGTGTTATGAATTGTGACGAGTTTTACAAGAAGGGCGATGACGCAAAGACGCCATTTGAGGTACTTAAGTGAAGAATGCTTCGGAATGAGCGGCGAAGCGCGGAAGTGATCACATCAATACCAATCATGAAGAGGTGACGGAGTACCAGCACCACCAACAATGCTAACAAATAGACACTCTGAAAACAAGAAAACCGATACAAAAAAAATACTATGAACAATTGGTATATATATATATATATGTGAAATACCACATCGATAGGACTCGTGCACGAGAAGTAAAGACACATTAAACTGGAGCAATAGATACAAAGCGACAAACGTCAAAGCCCAACCAAGAAAAGAAAAGTCAAAGAGAGGAAGGAAGTAAGTGCGATTTCCTCCAGACAGTCATGCAGATGTCACGGGTCATACAACCAACAATTGCCTCCCATAACCGTGTGTCTCCGTCACTCAAAC
The DNA here is from genome assembly GCF_017591435.1 of Portunus trituberculatus. Lineage (NCBI taxonomy): Eukaryota > Metazoa > Arthropoda > Malacostraca > Decapoda > Portunidae > Portunus > Portunus trituberculatus. Next base: position 8,481,611 of record NC_059279.1, on the reverse strand, counting down.
CTCAACTCCTGCAGAAATGGTGAAAAAGGCCAACAAAGAATGAGGAGACAGTTGCCTGTTAAACGCTGCCGCTGCCGCCACCGCCAGAAAGGTCTGGTTTGGGGGCTCAAGGGTCGCGGGATCACTACATGAATGAATGCATCTATCCATTTATTCATTTATTCATCCGTTCATACAGTGATACAGAGACAACCACTTGACGCATAATTATCTCGAGTGAGATTCTAACATAGACGGCTCTCAGCCATGAGGAAACAAACAGGAGTGATACGGAAACCAAAACAGCAATGAGATTTTTTTTTTCCCCATGAGGCGATAGAGTTCTCCCTTCCTCCTCACGTCACCAAGCAAGACAGCGGTGTAGTTGGACGATAATCCTCATCACCTCGCTGCTAAGTTGGTAATTCAGCACTGAGGAAGACGATGTGAAGTTATTATGCGATTCTTCCATTAAAGCAGCATCAAAAGTGATGTGTACTTAAATGATTTATAACACGAAGGTAATATGCGGGCAAATTTTATAGAACAGAATTACTTTTACGCAATGATAATGATGTATATTATTCTAAAGATATGTTTCCATTAAGATTTTATTCGTTTTCATGTTATATTATACTTTACGTAAAGATTCCTTGGTCGATTTTTTGTCGTATTTGAATCGCTGTAAATTCCGTCATTCTAATTCTATATATTCTTTAACCGCCACGTTCAGGATGTACACTGTGGCGTGCAATTAGCATCACGTGACTTTTTGCCGCCATTATAAAGATTACCATGGTGGCGGTGATGGTGCGTGTCGGGGGAATTGCGTGGCGTGTGTGCGCTCAGCGGGAGACACACACACACACACACACACACACACACACACACACACACACACACACACACACACACACACACACACACACACACACACACACGAACTTCATCATAAAGGTATTGTTCTCGTGTTAGCATTACCATTACCATCATTACTATTATTAACAGCATTACCATCACGTACACTACATATCAATGAGGCGTTCATCTGATTCCAGTTAATTTATTAGTTAGGTTATTTTTCATCTTATTTTCTTTTTTCGTCATATATTGTACAGTTCATCTAGCTTTATTGTGTTTGTAGCCCTTGGCCGGTGTTTTTACTGCCACATACACAAAAACGTCTAGTCTAGTCATCTAATATAATTCTCCTATTTATGTTGTTTTTCTTCTTCTTCTTCTTCTTCTTCTTCTTCTTCTTCTTCTTCTTCTTCTTCTTCTTCTTCTTCTTCCTCCTCCTCACCTGATTTTACATTGGCGGTAACCTGTTTTTGTATTTTCATCATCCTATCATTGACAAAATGGTCCGTTGCGGTTTGTTCACTTGTGCAATCCTTCGTATTCCTTTTCTTTATTTTCCTCTTGTTAATCCTAATTACACTCTTTCTCTTCTTCGTTTTTACCACTCTTCTTCCATCTTTCTATCACATATACTATTTCTCTTTTCTTAGATATTTTCATTTCCTCTTTTTTTTTACACATTTAACCTTTTTTCCTACTTCTCCATTTTTTCCTTTATTTTTCTCTTATCCTTCACATCCTTATCCTCCTCACCTTTGTCCCGACACACGTCCCTCTCCTCCTCCTCCTCCTCCTCCTCCTCCTTCTTCCCCTCCGCCTCCTCCTTCCCTCCTCCTCCTCCTCCTGCTCCTCCTAAGGCTGACAGGGTAATGCGGCCTGACAAATGAGCGACGGCCAGCCCAGCCCGCCACCCATGTTCCTGAAGGAGTCTGCTCATAACTTCAGCATACATTATCGGGCCGGGGAGAGCCGCGTCGTGCTTGTCTTTCTCTACTGTCCCTAATTTTGGTGACGCTTCTCCACTCCTACCTCAGCGTCTTTCATACACAATTCTTATTCTATTATTGTTATTTCTATATTTCTCAGTATTTTCTCATTGCGTCTATTTTTTCTTTTTTCCCTTTTGTGGATTTATCTTGAAACGTTTTAGCTTACTCGCTTTTGTAGGACTTATTAAGGATTGCGTGCTGTCATTATTAGGCTTGTTACTACTGTCACCATTATCATAACGCCAAAAGCACACAATAATATCTTGTCCCGTATTCCTCAACTTCTCTGTCTGCCATGTTTCCTTCTTGTTATCATTGGTATTATCTCTGTCAGTATTTTTTTTTTTTCTGTGACTTTGTATTCAGTGATTAAGTAAAGTTAGGCAAGCTAAGATCAGGTAAGGTAAGATTAGGTGCCTTTTTTTTTTTCTTCATTGTTCCCTTTGACCAGAACTTCTAAGCCCCCACAAATAAAGAGAAATAAATGAGTGAAGAAAATAATAAAAAATAAAGAATAAAACGACAACAAAAAGCCCACGTTAACATCTTTACTTCTATTCTTTAAATTTTCTGCGTTTCACAAGTTTAACACTATTCTGGAAGTTATTAAGATTTTCAAGTGTTTCCATGATTACAGTTCTACACTACCATTACGGAAAACACACGTGAGAAAACGACTGGTCATCTGTGTAGCCTTTTCAATACTCCTGCTCCGAGAACAAAGCGCTCCAAGAACAGTGAGCCAGTGAGCCGCAGCGCCACAGCCTCCAGTGTTGCCTTCGTCTCGCAGCATCATCATAATAACACGTCACGATGATGTAATGAGTCTTTGTGACGATTTGTTCCCTCCCTTGCAAGTCTTCGTTTTTACCTGTAATATATTTCCGCCAGGTAAAATCTCTTCTGATGCGAATTTCAAGGTCTGCAATTACTTTCACATTTTGAGGAAATTGTGTAATGAATTCATAGTTGTATACGAGTTGGATGTTTTGTTCTTTCGCCGCAAAATTCCCTATTTTTCACAATAACCCTAATTTCTTGGGGCATTAGACGTCATTAAATCCAAGAGAGAGAGGGAGAGGAATAAAAGAAAAAAAACACTGATGCTAAAACGTTCATGAGACTCTCAT